>NW_019946617.1:35089-39409 GCF_002910315.2 Salvelinus sp. IW2-2015
CAGGTAGCCTAGTGGTTAGAGCGTTGGGGTGGCAGGTAGCCTAGTGGTTAGAGCGTTGGACTAGTAACTGAAAGGTTGCAAGATTGAATCCCTGAGCTGAAGGTTAAAATCTGTCGTTCTGCCCCTGAACAACGCAGTTAACCCACTGTTCCTAGGCCGTCATTGAAAATATGAATTTGTTCTTAACTGACTTGCATAGTTAAATGAAGGTAAAATAAATTTAAAAAACAGGTCTCTCTTGTAAAATATTGAATAACCTGTATAAACCTCAAATTAAAATCTGGACTTCAAAGCCTAGCTCTCACAAAGGGATCTACCATTATAAAATTGTATTTGTCTACCATTATGAATGACCAAATAATATAAAAGTGTATTTGTCACATGCGTCAAATACAACAGGTGTAGACCTTACTGTGAAATGCTTACTTACAAGCCCCTAACCAACAATGCAGTTCAATAAATAGAGTTAAGAAAATATTTACTAAATAGTAAAAAATTAAATAAAAAGTGTAGAAAATATTTACTAAATAGTAAAAAAAATGTAATAAAAAGTAACACAATAAAATGACGTAACAGTAACGAGGCTATATACAGGGGGTACTGGTACCGAGTCAATTACTACTCACTGTTCATGTTCAGTAACGTCTGTTCCATTACTAATGGAGATAGATACATAAAGTGGGGATCACAGACACACACACACACACACAGACACACACACACACACACACACACACACACACACACACAGACACAAACCCAGACACAAACATACACACACACATACACATGCACTAGCTCTCACACACAAAGGGACTTCCCTGCCTCCAATGTGACCTCTTCCCCTCTGTTTTCCCTAGGAAACGCATCGTTCCTGTCCTCTCGTTCTAGTCAGTGGCACCAGGGCCCTAGTCGGCCCCGTACGGAGGAATGAGAAAGCTCTCATTGATAAGCAGTAATGAGAAGATGATGGGAAAGAATTGTTGAGAAATGTGCCGAGGCTTGCTTCCTTGCTTTCACCCGACCCTCTTCCTCCCTTCTGCTTAATCACAAATTATTCAATTATATATGGTTCAGTCCCAAATGGCACCCWATTCCCTATGTAGTGCACTACRTTTTTACCATTGCCCRTAGGAGAATACTGGGCTATTTGGAACACTACCTATATCTCCTCCAGCATCAGTACAACTACTCCCTGTCCCAGACATTATACATGCTATTCTACTAATACAGTTAAATACAGTTTAATCACAGTCACTGCAATTAGTCCTAACAGTGTGCCCAGACACTCCCCCCCCCCCCCTCCACACACACACACACACACACACATCTATACTATCCATTGGTCAATGCCAGGGACAATGAGCCAAAATAAATCCAATAACCCAAAATGCAGCAGGCCCCTTTTCTTAATTACAGGAAGTGGAATATTGGAAGGGTTGCACACTCTGCCAATACACATACTGGCTTCTTTGTGTGTGTGTGTGTGTGTGTGTGTGTGTGTGTGTGTGTGTGTGTGTGTGTGTGTGTGTGTGTGTGTGTGTGTGTGTGTGTGTGTGTGTGTGTGTGTGTGTGTGTGTGTGTGTGTGTGTGTGTGTGTGTGTGTGTGGTGTTGTGTGTGCCTGTGTGACTATTGGCCCTTACATGTATATCCAGTTGCTGCTCCATATTGCCTGACTTACTGGCTTGTCCTCTTTTCCCTTGAAGGTCAAAGTTATTATTCTGTATCCCTTTAGAGGTTATTATTTGTATCCCTTTAAGGTTATTATTCTGTATCCCTTTAGGTTATTATTCTGTATCCTTTAAAGTTATTATTCTGTATCCTTTAAAGGTTATTATTCTGTATCCCTTTAGAGGTTATTATTCTGTATCCTTTAAAGGTTATTATTCTGTATCCCTTTAAAGGTTATTATTTGTATCCTTTAAAGGTTATTATTCTGTATCCCTTTAAAGGTTATTATTCTGTATCCCTTTAAGGTTATTATTCTGTATCCCTTTAGAGGTTATTATTCTTATCCTTTAAGGTTATTATTCTGTATCCTTTAAAGGTTATTATTCTGTATCCCTTTAGAGGTTATTATTCTGTATCCTTAAAGTTATTTCTTATCCCTTTAAGTATATCTGTATCCTTTAGAGGTTTTATTCTGTATCCTTAAGGTTATTATTCTGTATCCCTTTAAGGTTATTATTCTGTATCCCTTTAAGGTTATTATTCTGTATCCCTTTAAGGTTATTATTCTGTATCCCTTTAAAGGTTATTATTCTGTATCCCTTTAAGGTTATTATTCTGTATCCTTTAGGTTATTATCTGTATCCTTAAGTTATTATTCTGTATCCCTTTAGAGGTTATTATTCTGTACTCTTTGACGTAAGTTATTATTCTGTATCCCTTAAAGGTATTATCTGTATCTTGACGTCAAGTACGTCTAGTATCTGATCCTGGACTGGTCAAGGTTATTCTTCATATCACATTGACTTGATCATGCAAATGTAACATACAGATATCTCTGTGTATTAACTTTGTTTGTCCAGTGGCCTGTGTGGTCTAGTGGATAGTGCTGTTGACCCGGCACAAATGTATTGTCTCGGCTACTTGCCCTTCTGACTCCCAATCTCTTTCACCTGCTGCTAACACTTCATTTGACCTTTACGTCAGTACAAATGTCATAATCAAAGTAACTGTAATATGTAGCATTGGTTCCCAGAAGAGAGCGAAAGCTTATAAGGATATGTACTGAATGAAACAGCCAATGTGTCATCAACATGTTAAGCCATCAGCGCAATTGGAAATAAAAAGGAACTAGAATATGCCTTGTTAAGGTTCTGTATTTATATCTTATTCAACCTTGTGTTCTGTTTTCTTGTTTCTTGAACGTAGCCTGTTTCTTTGTGTTCTTGAACGTAGCCCTGTTTTGTTGTGTTCTTGAACGTAGCCCTGTCTTTCATTTTTTGTTCATTGTTTCACCTGTGTTATTTACTCACCTGGTCTATCAGCTCCTTATTTAGTTCAGTTCATTCTGTTTGTTTTTGTGAGGTATTGTTCGTTTTGACTCTACTCAGCCTTTTCCTAGCTCGTTTGTGAGAACCAGTTATAGCCTTCATCCTAGTTTTGATTCACCTGCCTGTTTGCCTACCTGTGTACGACCATTGCCTGCCTGTGACCCACGATTCCTGCCTTCTGCGAAAATAAACACCTGCCGCGCTCTGCTTGTGAATCTACACCTTTTTCTCCCTGAGTATTCATTACAGCTAGTTTTTTTTAGTATGTAATCATGTTTTACATCATATATGAAAATATAAATATGTTTTAGTTGATTTTTTTTATATGAAAATGCACAAGGAAAGCATATTGTCTGATCATACCAATACAGTGCCTTCCGAAAGTATTGACTCCCCAGACTTTTCCCACATCTTGTGTTACAGCCTGAATTCAAAAATATAAAACTAGCCAACTAAAATACACTCAACCTCTACTACTACTTTTCAGTTCACTTGGGGTTCACTTTCAGAGCCCTGCACTCTTAGAAAAAAGTGTTTAAGGGTTCTTCGGCTATTCCTAGGAGAACCTTTTTTAGTCTTTTTTGTTCCAGGTAGAACACTTTTTGGTTCCAGGTAGAACCCTTTTGGTTCCAGGTAGAACCTCTGTGAAAATGGTTTTCTCCAAAGTGTTCCGCATAACCCTTTAAGGTTCTAGATAGTGTGGAGAAGTGGTTTTGGAATCCAATTGGACAATATAAAATACACAACACAATGCTGATGTATGTAGAGATTCTCTGTTGGCAGGTAAATATAGCTGGGAGCAGAGACAGATAGATTTGCTTCACTTAGTCCCTCTTCAGGGAAGCCTGGTCTCTTCTCCTGGTCTTCAGGTTCACAGTGATCACAGCACAGACCATCCCCAGCAGAGCACAGACCATCCCCAGTAGAGCACAGACCATCCCAGCAGAGCACAGACCATCCCCAGCAGAGCACAGACATCCCCGCGAGCCAGCAAGACCATCCCCAGCAGAGCACAGACCTCCCAGCAGAGCACAGACCATCCCCAGCAGAGCACAGACCATCCCCAGCAGGCACAGACCATCCCAGAGAGCACAGACCATCCCCAGCAGAGCACAGACCATCCCCAGAGAGCACGCCCATCGTGAAGAGTATCCTCTGTAGAATGTGGAGTCGATGCCAAAGGGTCCTACTCCAGCAAGAATGTCTTAGTTACTGGACCCACACACCTGTAGGGTATGATGTAGCGTGTAGGACAGCACACCTGTATCTCCCACTGTCCTGTATTGAGAGGTTAGATAGGACCAGAGAGGAGTTGAGGGC
>NW_019946617.1:39434-41934 GCF_002910315.2 Salvelinus sp. IW2-2015
GAAATGTACTATTTCCTTTTTTTATTTAATACATTTGCGAACATTTCGAAAATCCCGTTTTTGCTCTATCATTATGGGGTATTGTGTGTAGATGATGAGGGGAAAAAATAATTTGATCATTTTAGAATAAGGCTGTAACCTAACAAAATGTGGAACAATTCAAGGGGTCTGAATACTTCCGAATGCACAGTATTTCTTTAATCTTTCTTTCCGACTTGTAGCTACAGCGTTCTCCTGTCTTTTGCAAGGGAAATGAAGATACTTTACTGTTTGTTTCCCCTCTGGTGACAAGTAGAAACCAGTAGTATTCAACACTTATAGAACACCGTGGTCTTCAACAGATGTTTGTTTTCCTGACGATACAAATAGAAACCAGTGGAATCAAATTGTGGGATGAATGAAGTACTGTCTTCTGTTTTGTTATGTTTTGTTATCCTATTCGACACTTAGAAATGTTTTGATATCAGTTGCAGATACAGTATAACTCTAGGCCACCACTCGTATTCCCAACCCACGTGGTGTGTGACTACTAGCCTATGTATGCATGTTGTTCCAGTTCAAGGTCATGGAGGTCAAGCAACAGGAGATGACCCTTAGAGAGATGACTTCTCTCTCAATAACACACAACACCAACACACACACCACACACACACACCACACACACACACACACACACACACACACACACACACACACACACACACACACACACACACACACACACACACACACACACACACCACACACACCACACACACACACACACACACACATACACACTCTCCTCCCTCTCTCTGGGTGGGCTGTGTTTACCAGTTCTCGTGCTGTGGGTCATCAGTGTGCAGAGGACACGCTGTTTCTGGGGGAATGTTGTCTTGTTGCCGGGCAGTGACAGTGAGTGTTTCTTGGCGGTTTGTGTGTGTTGTGTGTGGTGTTGTGTGTGTGTGTGTGTGTGTGTGTGTGTGTTGTGTGTGTGTGTGTGTGTGTGTGTGTGTGTGTGTGTGTGTGTGTGTGTGTGTGTTGTGTGTGTGTGTTCTGACTTCCTGTGTGCTGCAGTGCGGGGAGCAGCGCAGCAGTTGAAGCTAGCTGACCCCTGACCCCCGCCACATGTCCTGCTCTGCTAGATGATCCTCCTCACTTCCGCCCACTGGGCCCCAGGCTCGACCGCTGAGAAATCCTCTATCTGGTAGTAGTTACCAGGGTTGTTGTTGTTATGGTTATAATTAGGGTTGTGGTTAATATGAGCATTCTATCTTCACCATTATCCCCTAGTTACTTTCTTTTATTAATTTTTGTCTGTATGCTGCAACTAAGCTTCAGCTTCGAATGTGTACATTATCAAATAAACCTTACTATATCATCATCATCATCATCATCATCATCATCATCATCATCATCATCATCATCATCATCATCATCACAATCATCATCACGTCATCACCATATCTATCTTCATCATCATCATCAGTATCATCAACATATTCATCATCCATATCATCAGTATCATCTTCATCGCTATCATCACTATCATCATCACCATCATCACTATCATCACTATCATCATCACCATCATCACCATCATCATCACTATCATCTCATCATCATCATCATCACAATCATCATATCACCATCATCGTCATTCACTATCATCATCGCCATCATCATCCCTATCATCATTATCATCATCATCACTATTATCATCATCATCATCACTATCATCATCATCGCCACTATCATCATCACAATCATCATCATCACTATCCTCATTACCATCATCATCACTATCACTATCATCATCACTAAAATCATCACAATCATCATAATCACCATCACTATCTTCATCATCATCAGTATCATCATCATCGCAATCATCATCCTCACCATGCATCAACATCATCATCATCATATCATCATCATCACTATCATAATCACCATCAGCATCATCACTATCATCAGTATCATCATCATCATCACAATCATCATATCATCATTACTATCATCATCATCATCATCATCAACATCATCATCACACTCATCATAATCACCATCAGCATCATCACTATCATCAGTATCGTCATCATCATCATCATCATCATCAACAATCATCATCATTTATCACTATCATCATCACACTTCATCATAATCACCATCAGCATCATCACTACCATCATTACTATCATCATCACCATCATCATCACTATCATCATCACAATCATCATCACCATCATCATCACTATCATCATCATCATCATCATCATCAACACTGTTAACATTAGCATTAACAATCATTTCCAGCCTTATATTTTGGATATATTTGGATGACATATTTCACACGCACACACGCACGCACGCACCAGAAACAGTATTCACCAGAAATACAGAGATGCTAGTGCTTTTCACCAGACAACCGGTGATTCTATGCCAGCCTCAGAACACTTCCCACCCGAGTAGCTGAGTTCAGGAGTAGGGAGAGAGAGGAGTGAGGGAGCTTGTGTGGAAG
>NW_019946617.1:46934-49338 GCF_002910315.2 Salvelinus sp. IW2-2015
TTCATTTCTTTGCTCTTGAAGCGTGTTGAGATGGAAGGAAACCGCTATAGAAATGTAATAAATGATTACTTTTATTATTATTATTATTATTAAACAGCTGCAGACCTGATGTATAAGAGCAGAGAAACCAAACGTCACTTTCTTATCTATCCTACTTTCTTTCCTGCTTCAGCTTCCATTCACTTTCAGTTCTAGCCTGTACCCATTTAAACATCTTCCACTACCATTAAAAACACCACCTTTTAGATAGCTGAGGTAAACACACAAACTTTGATTCAGAAACTGTTTCGAAGTGTCTGTCCTATACTTAGATGAAACAATCCAATATGATTCAGTTACACAGACATGACTGCCTTGAAGGGGCCTATAGAGCTACCTCATAGATGAACAATCCAATATGATTCAGTTACACAGACATGACTGCCACAGGGAACATCAGTCAAGTGGTCTTCTCAAGCAATCTCACGCCTCGTTTTCAACAAACTAAAGAGATCTGAGGACATGATAAGGAGGGAGATATGGTGAGAGACAGAAAGAGAGAGAGAGAGAGAGAGATAGATAGAGAGAGAGAGAAGAGAGAGAGAGAGAGAGAGAGAGAGAGAGAGAGAGAGAGAGAGAGAGGGGGGGGGGGGGATAGAAAGAGGGGAGAAGCACAGATAGAGAGAGTGGATGGGTGGGAGAGAGAAAGAGAGAGAGAGAGAGTAGAGAAAGGGAAAGAAAAGCAAGAGCGAGACTGATAGACAGAAAGATAGAGAGAGAAAGAACGCTAGAGAGCAGGAATAAACAGGAGAGGGAAGGGGGAGGGAGGCCATGTGGTGGTGGGGCCCTGTGCTGTGCTGAGAGGTTCCCTTCAGCCAACACAAATGTTCCCTTCCTTGGCCCCCCAGGGTTAGGGTTAGGCCCCCCTGGGCCAATAAAACAAACAGTGTGTTGACTCCACAACACACTGCCTGAGCCCCCTGATAATCCCCACAGCATCTTCAGGACATGTTCTGTTCTCTGCTCTCCCTTTTCCTCCCCCTCCTCCCCTCCTCCTCTCTGTCCCTCCTCTGGAAACAATAAATATAAATAGAGAGTCACAAGAAAGAAAATAAAAGCAGAAGAGAGGAGGATGACTTTCCACTCGCTAAGAAAACATCATCGCAACACCTCTCTATCCCAGCATTCCTCTTTTTTCTCTCTCCCTTTTTAACTCCCTCCTTCCATCTCTGGCCAGGTTCCCAGCTCCTGTCATCTAGGCGTATGGCTGGAACACAGCAGTCCACTCTGCACCTCTAGTTACCATGCCCATGCAGCCCCAACTGCAGCCCGAGTCACAGCCTCCAGCTCCAGCTTCAGCTTCTCAACCCCAGCCTCTGCCCCAGCTCTCCTTAGCCCAAGGCCCAGCCCCAGCCCCAACCCCTGTCCCCCACCCCACCCCAGCCCAGCCCCAGCCCCAGCCCAACCCCTGTCCCCCACCCCATCCCCAGCCCCAACCCCAGCCCCAGCCCCAACCCCTGTCCCCACCCCAGCCCAGCCCCAACCCCAGCCCCAGCCTCCAGCCCCAGCTTCAGCTTCTCAACCCCAGCTCTGCCCCAGCTCTCCTTAGCCCAAGCCCCAGCCCCAGCCCCAGCCTCCAGCCCCAGCTTCAGCTTCTCAACCCCAGCCTCTGCCCCAGCTCTCCTTAGCCCAAGGCCTAGCCCCAGCCCCAACCCCTGTCCTCCACCCCAGCCCCAGCACTGTGAGATTAACAAAAACCTGACTCATTACTCTCGTGTCCAAACCAAGCACTTTTACATCACATGTAACACACCAGCTAATCTCACTGACACCTCTGGCCAAATAAACACTCTTAATGCCACTCTAAACATACACCACTTCTCAGCGTGTCCCAATGGACCAACACATGGCTCTACACACAGGCACCAGACACCAGGCACCAGGCACCAGGCACCAGACACCAGGCACAAGGCACCAGACACCAGCACCAGGCACCAGGCACCAGGCACCAGGCACCAGGCACCAGACACCAGACACCAGACACCAGACACCAGCACCAGGCACCAGGCACAGGCACCAGGCACCAGGCACCAGGCACCAGGCACCAGGCACCAGGCAGCAATCCCTGACTGGTTGTGCTCAGGGTTCTTACAGGAGGGAAATATAACAACGTTGATAGTCTACAGTCTAAACAAGGAAAATACCTAGGTAACACTTTTGCAAGTAAACTTGCAGCTGGAGTCACCTTGCAAGAGAGTTTGTCACATTAAAGGGATCGTTCATTACAAAATGACTTATTCGTTTCCTTACCTTGCTGCCTTGCCTTGTCCATAAACCGCTTACATGGTAAGGAAACCAATATGTCAATATGTCATTTGGATGAACTATCCCTTTAACCCTTAGAGTCGATTGACGCACCTGTGCT
>NW_019946617.1:49363-55375 GCF_002910315.2 Salvelinus sp. IW2-2015
ACAGACCATCCCCAGCAGAGCACAGACCATCCCCAGCAGAGCACAGACCATCCCCAGCAGAGCACAGACCATCCCCAGCAGAGCACAGACCATCCCCAGTAGAGCACAGACCATCCCCAGCAGAGCACAGACCATCCCCAGTAGAGCACAGCCCATCAGTGAAGAGTATCCTCTGTAGAATGTGGAGTCGATGCCAAAGGGGTCCTACTCCAGCAAGAATGTCTTAGTTACTGAGACCCACACACCTGTAGGGTATGATGTAGCGTGTAGGACAGCACACCTGTACTCCCCACTGTCCTGTATTGAGAGGTTAGATAGGACCAGAGAGGAGTGAGGGCGAGACATATTGATTCGCCCAGCCAAACCCTCAGGTATTCAAACCCACATATGGCCATTAAATGAGTCCCAAATAAACATTGTCCACTTGGACAGTCCGTCTGTATCATACCACCCTGTCAGACCCAGTGAAATCAGAGTCCCAGCTGAGATCAACCTCTTCTCCCGCTGAGTAGAACTGTGTGAGCAGCTCAGACCTGGGGCACACTAAACGTTGACAGGATTTGTATCTCAACATGCCCTCATAACAATCACAAGACCCTGTGTGGTTCAGTGTCAGTGATGGGATGACCAGGGAGTAATCAGAGTAATTCCCTGATATTCCTCCGTCTGTCACATACACCTGCTCCACCTGGTTAGTGAGGGTCACCTCAACCTCAGCCGGGTTTAGAGATTCTGAATCTAGGGCAGTACAGCCTCCTCTTCCACCGAGAGCTGAATATTCTTTGTCCAATTTCCCACCCGTGCGGACTCACTGTACACACAACGCTGTCCGTCCCGTACCAGGCAACTGTAGATGCCCAAGTCCTTCGTGAAAGGATTATGGCCATTGTCCATCTGAAGCCATTTGACTGTTACGTTGTCACGACCCCGTTCCCCTTCATGCGGAAGTTCGGTCTTTCCTGAACGACTAGACTGTAGCTGTGATTAACCGTCCTTTACAGTACTGCAGACTGAGAGGTCAGCTTTTGACTGGTATTAAACCCTGCCAGCTGTCCAGCACTCTTCCCTGCACTGCCCTGACTCTGACAGAGTAACATTGTAGATCCGTAGTTAACTCAAATTCAACTCTACATTTAGTCGATTCCTTAAATCTGCCTCCAGCGTGAACTTGGAAGTGTCCCACAGCAGCAGGCTCTCTTCAGCTTCCGATCTGAAGATCAAACAGTATTCAGCACCTCTTGGATAAAAAGAGTACGCTTCACCTTCTTCTTTAATAACTTCGGATTCTTTATCTGCATGGTTGGTTCTGATGAGAACAGCCAGTAGAATGCTCAGCATTGTGACCCAATCCATTCTGTTAGAGGGTATCTGTCCGTTGGTTCCACACACTTTGTCTCTGCTTCAGTGGTACTGTAGTTGTGACACATTCAAGCCACTGGCTTTATATTGGTTCGCCCTTACTTATCTTACACCTCGATGGTGTTATGCTGGTGACCTGGTGATGACCTGGTGATGCCCTGGTCATGACCTGGTGGTGACCTGGTGATGACCTGGTGGTGACCTGGTCATGACTTGGTGGTGACCAGGTGATGTCCTGGTGATGACCTGGTCGTGACGAGGTGATGTCCTGGTGATGACATGGTGGTGACCAGGTGATGTCCTGGTGATGACTGTGGTGACCAGGTGATGTTTTCTGGAATGACTGATGATGACCTGGTGGTGCCCAGGTGATGACCTGGTTGGTGACCAGTGATTGTCCCTGGGATGACCTGTGATGACCAGGTCGTGACCAGGTGAGTCCTTGGTGGTGACCAGGTGATGCACCTGGTCGTGGACCAGGTGATTCCTGGTGATGACCTGGGTGATGACCAGGTCGTGACCATCGGTGATGTCCTGGTGTGACCAGGTGATGACCTGGTCGTGACCAGGTGATGTCCTGGTGATGTCCTGGTGATGACCTGTTGATGACCTGGTGATGACCAGGTGATGTCCTGGTGATGACCTGGTGATGACCAGGTGATGTCCTGGTGGTGACCAGGTGGTGACCTGGTGATGACCTGGTGATGTCCAGGTGGTGTCCTGGTGATGACCTGGTGACGTCCTGGTGATGACCTGGTGATGACCAGGTGATGTCCTGGTGATGACCTGGTGATAACCAGGTGATGTCGTGGTGATGACCTGGTGATGACCTGGTGGTGACCTGGTGGTGACCAGTTACATATCTTCTCATCTCTTTTCTTCTGAACCTCTTTTGGTTAACCCTGTCATTGTATATTGCTTCTTTAATTTCTTTGCTCTTGAAGCGCTTTGAGATGGAAAGATAACCGCTATAGAAATGTAATAAATGATTACTTATATTATTATTATTATTATTAAACAGCTGCCGACCTGATGTATAAGAGCAGAGAAACCAAACATCACTTTCTTAACTATCCTACTTTCTTTCCTGCTTCAGCTTCCATTCACTTTCAGTTCTAGCCTGTACCCATTTAAACATCTTCCACTACCATTAAAAACACCACCTTTTAGATAGCTGAGGTAAACACACAAACTTTGATTCAGAAACTGTTTCGAAGTGTCTGTCCTATACYCACAGGTGCGTCAATCGACTCTAAGGGATTAAAGGGATAGTTCATCCAAATMACATATTGACATATTGGTTTCCTTACCATGTAAGCYGTTTATGGACAAGGCAAGGCAGCAAGGTAAGGAAACGAATAAGTCATTTTGTAATGAACGATCCCTTTAATGTGACAAACTCTCTTGCAAGGTAACTCCAGCTGCAAGTTTACTTGCAAAAGTGTTACCTAGGTATTTTCCTTGTTTAGACTGTAGACTATCAACTTTGTTATATTTCCCTCCTGTAAGAACCCTGAGCACACCACCAGTCAGGGATTGCTGCCTGGTGCCTGGTGTCTGGTGTCTGGTGTCTGGTGCCTGGTGTCTGGTGCCTGTGTGTAGAGCCATGTGTTGGTCCATTGGGACACGCTGAGAAGTGGTGTATGTTTAGAGTGGCATTAAGAGTGTTTATTTGGCCAGAGGTGTCAGTGAGATTAGCTGGTGTGTTACATGTGATGTAAAAGTGCTTGGTTTGGACACGAGAGTAATGAGTCAGGTTTTTGTTAATCTCACAGTGCTGTGGTTGGGGTGGGGGACAGGGGTTGGGGCTGGGGCTGGGTCTCTGTTACCAGCACTGTTGTAAAGCCACCACACACACACACTCACGCACAGACACGCACACGCACATGCACACACACCTCCATATATTATGAATGATCATCAAAGGCATTATGAAACACAGGCTATTCCCCTGTGACTCTCTACCTTGTGGGCTTCTAAAGGTCTTTGTAAGGAGGCTAATGAGACAGGGCCAATGGGGAGTGTTAGTGTGGGTTCTGCTGCTCTGCTGCTCAGCACTACAGCTCTAATAGCCCTTCCTTAATCAGGCTGACCAGCAAAGTGTAATCATTAGCGCTGTGTGTGTGTGTGTGTGTGTGTGTGTGTGTGTGGTGTGTGTGTGTGTGTGTGCGTGTGTGTGTGTATGTGCGTGTCTGTGCGGGTTTGTGTGTGTACAGAACAGGGGTTTAACAGTCATTAACTATAGTGAGCTGGGCACTGCTCTCCTTAAACAGAGGGAGGAGGGGAGAGAGAGAGCTGTCACACTCTCAACACACCTGGGTCTGTTTGCAATCAGGCAGCTGAGCTGTGCAGGCCAATTAGGACCAGCAGAGCAGCGCACCACTTGTACCGGGAAAGGTGGAAGTAATTTACCTACCACCATACATGGGCGGTAGTGTTGAAATTTGGTTATTTTTCATTTTTTAACAACTAATTGACCCATGTTGGTTCAATTATTTGAATTCCACTTTTATTCTGTGAGCTCAATGTGCACATTGCACAGTTTCTCTGAAGATAAATCAGATCCAGCCTCCGACCTTATAGTCTCTCTGCACCAGATAAACCTGCCCCCTGACAACAACACTCTCAGACCTTATAGTCTCTCTGCACCACATAAACCTGCCCCCTGACAACAACACTCTCAGACCTTATAGTCTCTCTGCACCACAGTAAACCTGCCCCCTGACAACAACACTCTCAGACCTTATAGTCTCTCTGCACCATGTAAACCTGCCCACTGACAACAACACTCTCAGACCTTATAGTCTCTCTGCACTATGTCCACCTGCCCACTGACAACACAACTCTCAGATCTTATAGTCTCTCTGCACTCTGTCACCTGCCCACTGACAACAACACTCTCAGACTTATGTCCTCTCTGCACTATGTCCACCTGCCCCCTGACAACAACACTCTCAGACCTTATAGTCTCTCTGCACTATGTCCACCTGCCCACTGACAACAACACTCTCAGACTTATAGTCTCTCTGCACCATATAAACCTGCCCCTGACAACAACACTCTCAGACCTTATAGTCTCTCTGCACCACATAAACCTGCCCCCTGACAACAACACTCTCAGACCTTATAGTCTCTCTGCACTAGTCCACCTGCCCACTGACAACAACACTCTCAGACCTTATAGTTTCTCTGTACGAAGTCCACCTGCCCCCTGACAACAACACTCTCAGACCTTATAGTCTCTCGCACCACATAAACCTGCCCCCTGACAACAACACTCTCAGTCTTATAGTCCTCTGCACCACATAAACTGCCCCTGACAACAACACTCTCAGTCTTATAGTTTCTCTGCACATGTCAACCTGCCCCTGACACAACACTCTCAGACCTTATAGTCTCTCTGCACCACATAAACCTGCCCCCTGACAACAACACTCTCAGGTCTTATAGTCCCTCTGCACCACATAAACCTGCCCCCTGACAACAACACTCTCAGGTCTTATAGTTTCTCTGCACTATGTCAACCTGCCCCTGACAACAACACTCTCAGAGTCTTATAGTCCCTCTGCACCATGTCAACTACCCCTGACAACAACAACACTCTCCTTGTGCCAAAGCATTGACACTGAGACTGTCACTTCCCTGACACCTGTTTCTGTTGTTTTGTATGTTTAGTTGTCAGGACGTGAGCTGGTGATTCTAGTTGTGTGTCTAGTTTGCTTTTCATGTCAGCCTAGTGTGGTTCTCAATCAGAGACAGATGTAGTCGTTGTCTCTGATTGAGACTCATATATAGGACTTGTTTTGTGTTGGGATTTTGTGGTGTTTGTTTCCTGTCTCTGTGATTGTCTGCACAGAATAGTCTGTCCCTCGGTTTCTGCACATTTTGTTATTTTGTATGTTTGTAGTGTTCACTTGTATCTTGTATTAAACATGTTGAACACAGCCGCGCTGCACTTTGGTCCTCCTCCTTCACCCTGGAAGAAAGCCTTTACAGAGACTCTCAGTGACTTGACTCCCATCTGTAACTGGGCCAACACTGGACACACACACTGACACACATACACACACAAGCACACACACAAACTGACACACACACACAAACACACACACACACACAACACACACACACACACACACTGACACACACACACACACACACAGTGCCAGATGGCATGCTCGTGTCCCATTCTCATCAGCTACTGTTTAATGTCCATGTGAAGTTCCAGTCATGCATACAGGTGGTGACATCACATCCACTTCTGATAGGGTTATAATGGAGGAAATGACTGCAATACACAGGCGACCTGTCCCACTCCATGGCACATGTGAATACACACACACACACACACACACACACACACACACACACACACACACAGACACACACAACACACACACACACACACACACACACACACACACACACACACACACACACACACACACACACACACACACACACACACACACACACACACACACACACACACACAGCTGCTTAAGCCTGGGCCAAGCAGGCATCTGTCGCTACACATCTGTCAGTGCCTCCACATCTGTGAGCTCCTGCCAAGGCTTCTGCTCTGGTCCCCTCACCCCACACACGTCCTTTTCAGCTGGGCTTATAGCATCACACCTCGCTCCCCTGACTGCC
>NW_019946617.1:55400-64268 GCF_002910315.2 Salvelinus sp. IW2-2015
CTTGGGCTAAGGAGAGCTGGGGCAGAGGCTGGGGTTGAGAAGCTGAAGCTGAGGCTGGAGGCTGGAATCGGGCTGCAGTTGGGGCTGCATGGGCATGGTAACTAGAGGTGCAGAGTGGACTGCTTGTGTCCAGCCATACGCCTACATGACAGGAGCTGGGAACCTGGCCAGAGATGGAAGGAGGAGTTAAAAAGGAGAGAGAAAAAAAGAGGAATGCTGGGATAGAGAGGTGTTGCGATGATGTTTTCTTAGCGAGTGGAAAGTCATCCTCCTCTCTTCTGCTTTTTCTTTTCTTTCTTGTGACTCTCTATTTATATTTATTGTTTCCAGAGGAGGACAGAGAGGAGGAGGGAGGGGAGGGAGGAGGGGGAGGAAAAGGGAGAGCAGAGAACAAAACATGTCCTGAAGATGCTGTGGGGATTATCAGGGGGCTCAGGCAGTGTGTTGTGGAGTCAACACACTGTTTGTTTTATTGGCCCTGGGGGCTAACCCTAACCCTGGGGGCCAAGGAAGGGAACATTTGTGTTGGCTGAAGGGAACGTCTCAGCACAGCACAGGGCCCACCACCACATGGCCTCCCTCCCTCCTTCCTTCCTCCTGTTTATTCCTGCTCTCTAGCGTTCTTTCTCTCTCTATCTTTCTGTCTATCAGTCTCGCTCTTGCTTTCTTTTCCCTTTCTCTACTCTCTCTCTCTCTTTCTCTCTCCCACCCCATCCACTCTCTCTATCTGTGCTCTCTCCCTCGTTCTATTTCTGCCCCCTCCCCTCTCTCTCTCTCTCTCTCTCTCTCTCTCTCTCTCTCTCTCTCTCTCTCTCTCTTCTGTCTCTCACCATATCTCCCTCCTTATCATGTCCTCAGATCTCTTTAGTTTGTTAAAACGAGGCGTGAGATTGCTTGAGAAGACCCACTGACTGATGTTTCCCTGTGGCATCATGTCTGTGTAACTGAATCATATTGGATTGTTCATCTATGAGGTAGCTCATAGGCCCCGGCAAGGCAGTTCATGGGGAAACTCAGGTGTAGTGTGTTACTATTGTGTTTATGAGCCCACTTTGCTTGTGTAATCCTGTTTTATGCATTACTACAGACTTCAACTGATGCTGGTCATTCATTGTGGGTGCCCCTGCCCTGTAAAAACCAACCAGCTTAGTTTCCTGTCTGACATAGGAAAAGCCTCCAAAAGTCTCCAAGCTCCACAACGTGTTTTTTTTTACTACACTCAGTGAGTGATATTACATGTAATTGTGGTTCTCTGTTACCAGCACTGTTGTAAAGTCCATACACACACACACACTCACGCCACAGACACGCACACGCACATGCACACACACCTCCATATATTATGAATGATCATCAAAGGCATTATGAAACACAGGCTATTCCCTGTGACTCTCTACCTTGTGGGCTTCTAAAGTCTTTGTTGAAGGAGGCTAATGAGACAGGGCCAATGGGGAGTGTTAGTGTGGTTCTGCTGCTCTGCTGCTCAGCACTACAGCTCTAATAGCCACTTCCTTAATCAGGCTGACCAGCAAAGTGTAATCATTAGCGCTGTGTGTGTGTTGTTGTGTGTGTGTTGTGTGTGTGTGTGTGTGTGTGTGTGTGCGTGTGTGTGTGTATGTGCGTGTCTGTGCGGGTTTGTGTGTACAGAACAGGGGTTTAACAGTCATTAACTATAGTGAGCTGGGCACTGCTCTCCTTAAACAGAGGGAGGAGGGGGAGGAGAGAGCAGTAGCGTTCACACTCCTACATACCACACACGCCTGGAGGTCTGCTTTGGATCAATCAGGCAGCTAGACTGTGAGCGACCAATTGAGTCCAGCAGAGCGCAGCCAACTGTACGCGGAAGGTGGAAGTGTTACCTACCACACCACACAACGCGTGGGTATGTACCATGACCGCCGGTTACCTGAGTAGTGTGTTAAATGTTGGTTATTTTTCATTTTTTAAACAACTAATTGACCATGTTGGTGTCAATATTGAATTCCACTGTTTATTCTGTGAGCTCAATGTGCACATTGTGCACAGTTTTTCCACTCGGAGATAAATCAGATCCAGCCTCCGACCTTAAGTCTCTCGACCAGTGACCAGAGGTAAGACCTTGCCCCTGACAACTAACACTCTCAGACCTTTATAGTCTCTCTGCACCACATAAACCTGCCCCCTGACACAGACCATTCAGACCTCCTTAGTCTCCTCTGCCCACCCAACAACACTCCTTTGCCCTTTAAAGCCCTGACAACAACACTCTCAACCTTATAGTCTCTCTGCACCATGTAACCTGCCCCTGACAACAACACTCTCAGACCTTATGTCTCTCTGCACTATGTCCACCTGCCCCTGACAACAACACTCTCAGACCTTATTAGTCTCTCTGCACTCTGTCCACACTGGTAAACCCCCTTGCATCCTAATATGAGAACTCTCCAGTGTCCTTTTGTCGTGCGTCTGCACTCACTTAACTCTGCCTCAGCACTCGATCATAACAACTTACACTCTCAGACCCTATCATCATCATTATCAATGCAAACTCATGATCCTCCACTCACTTCACTCGACTAGAAGAGCAGCAGACTACTTACTCAGACCTCTTGTAGGTGCTCGTCGTGCACCATATAATGAGACAGGGCTCTCTAAGGCCCCTGTAAAACACTCTATCAGTCTGATATCGTACTACATGCCTGAGCCAGCACACTACTTGAATCCGGTACAGCGACGGCATACACACGTGCAACAAGACAAGCAGCGTTCTGAACGAGAGCATCATATCTCGCCACTCTCAGCGTGCAACATACCTCGAGTGTGTCCATGGCAAGGACTCATACTAATGGCCAACTAGAGCATCTCTCCGCCTCCCATATAAAGTTCATGTACCAGCAAATAGTCGCAACACGGTGTGCACCACCTAACAATCGACCCACTCGACACGTTGACCGTACATGAGGGCCAGTTAAACTAGATTCGTGCTACAATGCAAGCGCACTATAATTGAATACTCTTCTCTCTCTCTTATCGAAATCCAAAGACAACATTCATGCGTGCCAAGCAGTTCATATTAACATCCTCTAGACAACCAATGATAAACAGCGAGGCCATTACCACCTCACAAGACATTCAACAGTCTGAGTTGCTGTTATATGTATAATCTAGCTGATTTTTATCGAAATTGTTATTCGATTCCAAAGCGGCTGATGTAATGCCAACTCGACAACAACAACTACATTCAGACCCCTACGCCTATAGCGAGTACCTACTACTGTATTAACACCCACATAAAGCGGCCCCTTGACCTAGACTGACAATCACTCATACAGGTCCTTTGATCGTTTGGCCCTCTGCGATTTCTTAACTTACAAAATCTTCTCGATTCCTACTAGTCCATATCCTTGTTCCACCAGCAACACGTGCCAGAATTGTGGAAACAGCAAAAAAATCCTAAAGCATCTAATCCCTCTGTGCTGAATGACTTACTGCCCTGTTCGCTTTGACATCCTTTGCTTTGAGGAAATTGTGGAACAAAGTCATTAGTTCTCAAAGCCACCCAGAAGTTCATCCCAGCAAGAGAGTTGATTCCATTCTTACTCTTGCCTCAACTGGCTCTATAGACATCTAGAGGGCACTAAATCCATGTCAGGGTTCTGTTTGTTGACTTTTGCTTCATGCGCTTCAACACAAATCCAAACCTAACATTCTGCACAGAGAAGCTCATAAGACTTCTCCTTAGATTGGGGGGCTAGTCTTGTGGCTGTTGGGACTTCCTGAAGCCAGAGGTAACAAACGGGCGTCGAGGTGGACCCCACATGTCAGACATACGCACCACCAAACATAGGCGTCCCCAAACGCGATGTGGTTTGTCCCCACTGCCTGTACATCTTGTCCTAATAGTCTGGACTATTTTCCCATTCCTGCAGACACCTCGTTAAGTTCACTGATGAAAAGCCTGCCTCGATTCAGCCTTTTGCCATGATGACGAGGAACACCATGGCCCGGGTCCTAAATGAACTTGGTAGAGTGGTTGTGATGAAAATCTCACATGGTTACTCATTACAACAAGACCAAAGAGATGCTGCATCAGACTTCAGGAGCGCGACCAACACCTTCCTCTGCAACATCTATCAGAGGTCAGAACGTAGAGATTGCTAGAGGAAATAGAATAACCTGCGGTGGTCCTCTTGTACAATAAGCTTCAGTGGTACACTGTGCAGACCTGATTCCTTAAAAAGTGAGCAGAGATTGTACCTTTATCAAAAAGCTGGGGATCTTTTAATTGTTGACCTGTACTATATTGACTCTGTTTTACAATTCTTTCATTAATTAATTTTTGCTTGGTTTGGAATTACGCTGTCAGACAGAAAAAAAATATGCTGAGAAGGATTACACCACAGCAGGCAAAGGTACTTGGAATCAAACAGACCAGGCTTGAATGA
This sequence comes from Salvelinus sp. IW2-2015, assembly GCF_002910315.2. Classification (NCBI taxonomy): domain Eukaryota; kingdom Metazoa; phylum Chordata; class Actinopteri; order Salmoniformes; family Salmonidae; genus Salvelinus; species Salvelinus sp. IW2-2015. The sequence continues at coordinate 59,825 of NW_019946617.1, forward strand.
GATCCTTGAAGGCCAGGGCCCTCAGCAAGGCTCACACCAATCACTTTTAGACCCAAAGCCACCCCCTGTACCGGACTTTGAACAATCCGGCAGACAATACATAATAAGCATAATTAATTTGTGCTAGGTGTCGAATCCTCCTAAACATCTCGGGGTTTGAATGTTCTTGTTAGGTCTAAGATGAACCTAATAAAAACTCACGGGCGCTTATAAAGGCTCAAACCAAGTTTATTCACCCATTGGGGAACAGCTGCCTTAGACAAGGAACATATCACACAAACACTGTATTTAACCCTTTCTCCTATGCTGAGCCCCTCCTTAGCCATGCTGAACATTCTCTGTTGCTCATCCAAGAGATTAGTTGATATTGTTCTTCCCACTTCATCTAACCTGACCTCTGCCCCAAATTGAGCTCACTCCTCCCTAACTCACGGCTGTCATGTTGACTTGTACCAGACATGTGTCTCTTTCTCCTCCCATAGGATCCCTTGGTGGGCAATAACAATAACATATCCTGACAGAATGTAAACGTTAACATACCCTCTCTCCCCCACGTACATGAATAAGTCAGAATTTCATATCTAAAGTCAGAACACATTCAGTCCCCCTGTGACATCTAACTCCATACTGTTCATCATTCAATATAAACTGTGGAAATTACTTAATCAATGGAACAAACAATAGAACATGAATTAACATTCACAGCTGATTATTTACGTTTACAAATATACGACTTATGGCCTTCTTGATCATATATCACGCTAGTGCACCACTCTTATTCCCATTTCTCATCGGACAACATTCCTGCTGGGAGCTTTTGGCTTCCTCCGTTTTTAGCTGTAATTTTGGACTTCTCCATTTCCTCCTTCTGGTTCCTAAGAGAGGATATAGCACAGAGACTTGAAAAGCAAACACGAAACACGAACAAACATACACGTAATTTAATATTGTGTTTAAGCTACACATAATTTATAATGCAAAGAACAACCAAAGTCATGATAACATGCGACCAAGTATCCCACTCTCTAACTCGCCAGGACTCAATGTCTTCAGGATTATTTCCTGCTGGGTTTTCACAAAAATGAAAGTTCTAAAAAACAGCCTCATGACTTGTCACCCAGTCTTTCCCCTCAGGAGCCACGGCCCCCGAGACGGTGTTCCAAGCCATGTCATTTTCACTCTTCTTCAACTTTTACCTCTCTTGAGGAAATTCAGCACTGAATATACATTTCAACATCAATGCGCTCAGGAAAAGATTATATCCCTGACCAAACGAGCAATCAACCCATACAGGTTACTAACCCCTGCCTTATAACTGATAGTTATTCATACACACATGCCAATCAGCCCTCCAGCTGAACACTGTTAAACAGTATATACCTAAAGTCATGGAGTCCCATTTCCTTTAGTGTATCCAGTCAGTATCTACTGCTATATGTAGTATACTGAGGCAGTGCAATATGATATGATACATCTTGTTGTTTTTTTGCCAGAGTGAGACATGACTGGCTTACTCTAATGGCCGTATCGCCGAAAGCCGTTTCATGGGGACAAATGTTACAGATGTGTTTTTGGGCACGTACAGTAGGCCACAGGAAGCAGCCAAGTGCAGTCCCATGGATTACAGGACATGTGTTGGAAATGGGAATGTGTTCTGTTCTGTAGCTCAAGTTCCTATTGAACATGTTAAAAGTTCTGTCCGTCTTCCTATTCTATAGGGCTTTTCACACTGCACATTTTCGTCTTCGTCTAGTGCTAAGAGCTTCCATAAGCTAGGCCTGGGACAGTCTTAGTCTTCAGTTAAAGGGACATTACACTCCAAAAAACAATCTGCAGTTCGATTAACAACAAAGTGGACACCTTGCCACTGTTTTGGTCAACAGCTCAGGGGATGGGGCTGGAGAGATGGAACCACTCTCAAATTCATAGACAGGGCTACGGATGCAAGGACTGACCATCTAAGAGATCCAAAGGATTGTTTAAACCATGTTTTGAGGCTATACAGTGTTTTTTTTTACAATTACATTGTTTACAAACAATGGAGCAAAACCAGCTTATACTTGTGGTTCTGATGAGGTATGACAGTTGCACTAACTCATGAAGCTTTTACAAGTTACATTCTCATTATCTAACCTTAATTGAATAGTCCCAAAAATGTATGTACCAATCTCAGATTGTATCTTTAAAGGTAGCCTAAGTCATCCTACACCATCAGTTGTGTAGATCCAGCTCTATGCCTCAACCTCAAATGAATGGAGGAGATAAGCACCGCAAACCTGGACAAGGATTTATCTCAGCAGATGACCACTTTGAAGGTCTGAATCTATAACATTATTATACTTCTGAGATCTGAAAACATCTGCCAAACTTAGATTTTAGAGTGATATACCCCTTTAAAGATCACCCTGGGCTGAGAAAGTGCACTGTGAAAAACAAGAGGCAACAGTACACCTCAATACACTCTGAGTTTCAGTCATCAGTGTCTGCCTGTTTACATATGGAATGGAGGAAATTCAATATCGTGACGTAGGACTGTGGATATTTGTTATGTCTGAATGAGTTGTCCTTTTGTGGGATGTTTCTGATGGGTCCTGTGGTGGTGTTGTTGTGTTGGTGTCTTCTCTAGTCATTAGTCATGGTCATGGGGAGGAGGACGGGGAGACGCGGGAAGAGAAGGGGGAGAGTGAGGATGAAACAGAATGGGACCTATTGTTGTGCCTCTGYGGAGTGGGCTGCTGTCTCCCTGAGGGCACATTAACTTCCTGGGTACACTGAAGCCCCACTGTAACGGAGAGAGAAAAGTAGGAGGATGAGAGGAGGGGGGAGGGATGGATGAGACCGGGAGGGAGGAGGAGGAAGAGAGGAAACCGAGCAGGGATAGGAGACTAGGAGACGCGAGAGAGAGAGAGAACATGACGGAGAGAATAGCAGAGGAGAGACGAGAGGAGAGGAGACGAGAGAGAGAGAGAGAACGACGAGATGAGAGGAGAGAGAAGAGAAGAGAGAGAGAGAGAGAGAGAGGAGAGAGAGAGAGAGAGAGAGAGAGAGAGAGAGACAGAGAGAAGAGAAGAGAGAGAGAAGAAGAGAGAGAGCAGAGAGAGAGAGAGAAGAGAGAGAGAGAGAGAGAGGAGAGAGAGAGAGAGAGGAGAGAGAGAAGAGAAGAGAGAGATGAGAGAGAGAGAGAGAGGAGAGAGAGAGAGAGAGAGAGAGAGAGAGAGAGAGAAGAGAGAGAGGAGAGAGAGAGAGAGAGAGAGAGAGAGAGAGAGAGAGAGAGAGAGAGAGAGAAGAGAGAGAAGGAGAGAGAGAGAGAGAGAGAGAGAGAGAGAAGAGAGAGAGAGAGACATAACTTCCAGACATCACACAGTGACAAGGAGAGAGTTGAACTGGCTTTGGGATGTGGGGCATCACAATATATAAAAAAATGGAGACATGGAGAGATGGAGGATGTATAATGGATAAAAGGCAGAGTCTGGTGTCTAATCTTCTTCACACTCCCCTCGTCACGTTCACACGCTCCTCTATAAAACAGGAGGCCTGCCTGGGAGAGAATGAGAGACTCTTACTTTTTTGTCAGGATTCCAGTCTCCATCCCCTCCTTCCCTTCAGACCTGGGTTCAGTTCATATTTGAAACTGTTCAAATAGTTTGAGCATTTGTTTCAGCCTGTCTGAGTGCCAGGTGGGGAAGTTTTGCACTTTTGGACTTTCTCATTGTGCCTGGAAATATCAAGCACAGCTAAAGTATTTACATATTTAAAATACCAGTGGAACCCAGGTCTGTTTGCCTTCTCACATTGCTGTCCGTCTGCCAGCTCAACTGAACGGTGGATGGGATGGGATAGCGGTCATCTTGGCAGCATCTGTCTTTTTCCTTACATACTTATTAAAGGCTGATTTTCCCTCGACTCGGGTCACCAGAAAACAAGGTGTGGCTCGCTCTCTCACTCTCACTGGGAGGCCCCGCGCAATCTGGTGCCAATTTGAGGATGGAATCGGGAATAACGGGTGTCAAACTGTAAAATACAAAATACATAAAAAAAAAGTGCTGGCTGGAATACACTGTCATGTCACAGACAGATATGATTATGATAATCTGTATTAATGTGACCGCAAGTACATAAATATAGATTAAGACTAACACCTTTTTGGCACTGTAGGCCTACGTACATTAGGCTGTGGAACAAGCATCCTGGAGTTACCTACAGATAACAGCAATGTAATGATATGGTTTAAGTGGAAGACAATAGGAGAAACAAATGGGTCTATGTTCCTACTCATCTGGCTGCGTGGTGTCAGACTTATCACATTTACAACCACAACAACATAAACAAAGAGCAGTTGCCATGACCATATTTAAGTGTATGTACACACTCAGACATGAATGCACATACGCACGCATGTACGCCCATTTGCCACACACACACATGCACACAAACACCCTGTGAA
>NW_019946617.1:64286-81598 GCF_002910315.2 Salvelinus sp. IW2-2015
ACACCGAAAAAACAACAAAATACTAAAACGAACGTAAAGCTACATGCAGTGCAGAAAGCAACTACACACAAACATAGTCAAGATCCCACAAACTAAAAGTGGAAAAAAGGCTGTCTAAGTATCATCCCCAATAAGAGACAACAATAGACAGCTGCCTCTGATTGGGAACCATACCCGGCCAACAAAGAAATAGAAAAACTAGAATGCCCACCCAAATCACACCCTGATCTAACCAAATAGAGAAATAAAAAGGCTCTCTAAGGTCAGGGCATGACAACTAGAGGGTAAGGGYCAAGGGGTCTATTTCAAATTGAACATCAGGCTTGAGACAGACRTGTATAACCTCATGGTCTGCCTAGCAAAAGTTTTGGTACTTGGCGTAGCATAATTGATAATAGTAATAATGTATTACAATGCAGCCATATAACAAGTAAATATTAAGAAATCAAGTGTACTTGTCAGCATTTTACCATATATGTTTTAGTGTATTGGAATCTGTTATTATTACTAATAGTTATGATTTATCCACAATGTCAAAAAAAACAATTGTCAGAAAATAATGTTTATTTTTTCTTCATTACAGTCACAATCAGGTTAACTTGTTTGTACTGGTGTTTCTGTAGCTATACCATGAATTSTTCAAAAGGAGTTAAGTGCTCTGATATATACCTTATCACATTTAACACAGTGTATCAGTCCTTATAAGTACCTTGAATACAATCACTAAGTTGATATCTTGGTTGAAGGATAGCATGTGCACAGCATACTCTGACTAAGCGTTTTGCTGTCTGCAAAGTTTTTAACACATGCAAACTCTGCCTTCTTTGCCCAGCGCAGGAAATGAATCAGGAACTAGTAAATGTCAAAGCATCGCCTGAACAGCGACGTGAAGCCTGAAAAGTTAGATTAAAWGTCTGATGCCATACCGATTACACAACAGCTGTCTCTGATTCGTTGGCGAGGAGAATTCTTAGTCATTTATTGGTAGCAAGAAGTGATATGATTGGTTGTCGCAACCCAAAAGGTTCTAGACTCAACATTGTCAGTGGGTGCCATATGGGCTCTGGATGTGCTGTCACACACCTTTTGTGCCAGGGGGGAAGCACGTTCCGATGGCGAGGAATCAGCCTATGGAACAGTTCAATTAAACCATGCCTCCCCTGCACATCTGGTGGTCAACCAATAACTCGTGCTGACTACAGATTAGAAGGTTGCATGTTCAAATATGTTGGGGTGAAGGTTTTTATGCACTCAGCCCTGGCTTAAGCTATGTAGCTTTTATTCCTTTTATTGTATTATTCTTGTTTTTGTTTTACAGTCTTTGCTGTAGTACAGTGTCCTTGAGTTTTTTGAATGGCGAGAGACTGAAAAAACAGCTTCTATCTCAAGGCCATCAGACTGTTGAATAGCCATCACCAGGTTACTCAACCCTGCTGCCCTATATACATAGACATGGAATCACTGGTCACGTTAATAATGGAACACTAGTCACTTTAAGGTTTACATACATATATATATACACTGAATTATATTCTACTGTATTTTTGTCAATGCCACTCCGACATTGCTCATCCTTATATTTTTCTTAATACCATTCTTTAACTCTAGATGTGTTTTATTATTTTTATTTTACCAGGTAAGTTGACTGAGAACACGTTCTCATTTGCAGCAACAACCTGGGGAATAGTTACAGGGGAGAGGAGGGGGATGAATGAGCCAATTGTAAACTGGGGATTATTAGGTGACCATGATGGTTTGAGGGCCAGATTGGGAATTTAGCCAGGATACCGGGATTAACACCCCTACGATAAGTGCCATGGGATCTTTAATGACCTCAGAGAGTCAGGACACCTGTTTAAAGTCCCATCCGAAAGACGGCACCCTACACAGGGTAGTGTCRCCAATCACTGCCCTGGGGCATTGGGATTTAGACCAGAGGAAAATGTGCCTCCTACTGGCCCTCCAACACCACTTCCAACAGCTTCTGGTCTCCCATCCAGGGACTGACCAGGACCAACCCTGCTTAGCTTCAGAAGCAAGCCAGCAGTGGTATGCAGGGTGGTATGCTGCTGGTGTGTATTGTGTGTGTATTGTTGTGAATTGTTAGATACTACTGCACTGTTGGAGCTAGGAACATTTTTATTTTTTTATTAATCTTACTATTATTTAGGAGTTAGGGACATCAGATCACAGGTGTGGAGGAAAGCACAGGTGTGGAGGACAGTACATGTTTGGAGGACTGCACAGATGTGGAGGACTGCACAGGTGTGGAGGACAGAGGTCTAGGTGGTGGAGTAYAACGTAGAGGAGCGGAGGACWGCAGACTGACTGATGCYTGTAYAGGTGTGGACTYGATGCTGGCAGATSGGGTGGGAGCTCCAGGTACTCCTTGAAAGTAATCTTATTGGCAGAATGCTTTTTTGTGTCACTCCTAGCTGGCTGAGAGACAGATTCTCGAATCTCTCTGCATCGATGCCACCAGCATAGCCCAGAGCATATCCAACCACCCACTTGAAGGTCTGCTCCCTATAAAGGCTGAACTGCATTATGTGTTGACCAAGCAAGTGTGCCCTGCTGTCTGAGAAGTATAGCACTCCTGGCTGAATTTATCTGGAGACATAGCCCTGGTGCACTCTCTTTAAGAACTGTCTCCTGAAATGGCAAGCATCCTAGTTCCTAGGGCTTCCACTAGATGTCAACAGTCTTTAGAAAGAGTTTCAGGCTTGGTTTTTGGAAAAATGAGCCAGAAATTGAAGTTTTTCTAGGTGGCTCCCATTTTGGCTGTAGTGTTTCCAAGCGCGTGGAAGAGAGCACGTTCTTTGTTTTTTTTCTCCTGTAAAGACAATAAGGATTCCTCGTCTTAAAATGTATCGTTTATTTACATATTAGGGTACCTAAAGTTTGATTATAAATGTTGTTTGACTTGTTTGGAAAAGTTTATTAGTAACGTTTGGGATTCATTTTGTATGCAATTTGATGAAGGGAAACTGGATGGATTATTGACTGAAGCGCGCCAGCTAAACTAAGTTTTTATGGATATAAAGAAGGACTTTATCGAACAAAAGGACAATTTGTGATGTAACTGGGACCTTTTGTAGTGCCAACAGAAGAAGATCATCAAAGGTAAGGCATGCATTATATCGCTGTTTCTGACTTTCAGGCGCACCTGCCTGGTTGAAATATGTTTTTCATGCTTTTGTATGCGGGGCGCTGTCCTCAGATAATCGCATGGTGTGCTTTCGCCGTAAAGCCTTTTTGAAATCTGACACAGCGGCTGGATTAACAAGAAGTTCAATTTTATTTTGATGTATTACACTTGTGATTTTATGAAAGTTAAATATTTATAATTCTGTAGTTAGAATTTCGCGCTCTGCAATTTCACTGGATGTTGGCCAGGTGGGACGCTACCGTCCCACCTGCCCGTAAGAAGTTAACTTCATTAGGGTAGGGGGCACTATTTTCACCTCCGGATGAAAAGCGTGCCCAAAGTAAACAGCCTGCTACTCAGGCCCAGAAGCTAGGATTTGCATATAATTGGCAGATTTGGATAGAAAACACTCTAAAGTTTCTAAAACTGTTAAAATGATGTCTGTGAATATAACAGAACTGATTTGGCAGGTGAAAACCTGACAAAGATCCATCCAGGAAGTGGGATTTTTTCATGTTTGTAGTTTTCTATTCAATGCCATTACAGTATCCATTGACTTAGGACTCAAATTGCACTTCCTATGGCTTCCACTAGATGTCAACAGTCTTTAGAAATTGTTTCAGGCTTGTATTCTGAAAAATGAGCAAGTAAGACCACTCTGAATGAGTGGACCATTCAGTGTCCCAGAGATTTTCCATGCGCGAGACCGAGAGCGCCCCTTTCTTGTTTACCTTTTATTTTGACGACGTTATTGTCCGGTTGAAATATTATCGATTATTTAGGCTAAAAACAACCCGAGGATTGATTTTAAACATCGTTTGACATGTTTCTACGAACTTAACGGATACTATTTGGATTTTTTGTCTGCCTGTTGTGACTGCGTTTGAGCCTGTGGATTACTGAACAAGAAGCGCGAACAAAAAGGGACTTTATCGAACAAAACATTTATTGAGTAAATGGGAGTCTTATGAGTGCAACCATATGAAGATCATCAGAGTTAAGTGATTCATTTTATCTCTATTTCTGACTTTTGCAACTCCTCTACTTGGCTGGTAACTGTTTGTAATGATTTGTCTGCTGGGCGCTGTTCTCAGATAATCGCATGGTATGCTTTCGCTGTAAAGCCTTTTTGAAATCTGACACCGTGGTTGGATTAACAAGAAGTTTATCTTTAAACCGGTGTATAACACTTGTATGTTTTATGAATTCTTATAATGAGTATTTCTGTTTTTGAATTTGGCGTTCTGCAATTTCACTTAGCGTCCCACGTACCATAGCGAGGTTAAGAGCCCCAACGCTTGGTCTGAACATTAACACGCATCTCTTGTGTTACCATTTTGGAAGCATAAGGACCTTATCTTCATATAAGTGAGAAATCATTTTCTAATAAGATATCTGCGTCTCCTAACACCTGTGTGTAAATGGAAAACGGACGCCACAAACGTGTTGTCACTGTGGTTAGAGCCGGGGTTGGGGCAAGGAGAGGGATGGAAGCAATACTGTTACAGAGAGTTAATGACAGTATTTAATTTAAGCCGGATCCTCAATGTTTCGTTCCGGACCTTATTTGGCCGGATCCGGTACCTCTCGTGGCATGATTATTTTAATTTAAAAAAATTGTAATGTAATTATTTTTAATAAAAGCAATGTTCATTAGAGTTGCCTCTTTGTTAATCCCCCCCACCACACAACAAAAAAATGTAATGTGAAAAAGTTGATTTTCAGCCGGAGCCTGATTATCACGTTTGAAGGTAAGACCCAAGTGCAGACAATGTTGATGTAACAAAAGTTTATTATTTTGAACACGGGCAGGCAAAGGTACAGGACGGCAGGCAGGCTCAGGGTCAGGTCAGGCAGAAGTCGGTAATCCAGAAGAGTGGGGCAAAGGTACAGGACAGCAGGCATGCTCAGGGTCAGGGCAGTCATATGTCGGTAATCCAGAGTAGAAGGCAAAGGTACAGGACGGCAGGCAGACTCAGGGTCAGGGCAGGCAGAAAGAATAAAACCGGGAAAACTAGAAAACAGGAAACTAGACAAGGCAGGAGCAACAGGAAAAACGCTGGTAGGTTTGAGGAAGAAAACTAACTAGCAACAGACAGAGAACACAGGTATAAATACACAGGGGATAATTGGGAAGATGGGCGACACCTGAAGGGGGGTGGAGACAAGCACAAAGACAGGTGAAACAGGAGACAAGGGGCAGTCAGACATGGTTTTAACTCTAGACACAGAAAAGGTAGGAAACATACGGATGGTACGGGGCAACAGAGAATGAACAGCAGAGGGGCTAATGATCTTGGAGCGGGGGGGAAAGGTTTCGGCTTCCGGGGGTGTAGCTGCGGCACTACAGCGGCATGCCAGCGCCTCAGGCTTGACCTTCTTGGATACCGGTTGGTGCTGCGGAAGCGAAGTGGCCCGGGCCTTACTGAATCCCTCCCGGAGGTCCTGGTACTCTGCGGAGCTGGCGGAGAAGTCCGGAGCAATTTCCAAGCCCCCAGGAAGACGTCCCGTGGAAAACAGAGCTGACGTCAGGCAATGAGTGTGGCAGGACGGGCTCCAGCACACGATGGCACCAGTAAACCAGTCAATGGAGTGAGTGTGTCGCTGGAGCTAAGAGAATCCAAATACCACAGGAACCTGAGGAGACTCAACCAACAGGAATTCAATCTTCTCGCTGTGGGTCCCCGACACTTGTAGGTTGACGGGGGTGGTCTGGTGGGTGACCCGGCCCATAGAGCACTCGTCCAGGGCTCTAAAACCCATGGGAATGGAGAGGGGTTGAGTGGGGATGCCCAGCTCGGACACCAAGGTAACATCCACGAGACTCCCATCGGACCCCGAGTCGATGAGTACCTGGAGAGACTTGGACTGGTTGCCCCACCGCAGATGGCACGGAGAGGGGGGCGAGCAAAGGGAGACAAAAAATGATCTTTAAGGCACACCAGAGTACTCACTTCAACTATGAGCTAGGTCTCTTGAAGGGACAGGTAGACACGTAATGACCGGCAGTACACTCCACCCACTTCTCCCGGACCTCTCTTATGGCCGCCAGTTTGTCTCTCTCGCAGGTCTTGACTCACGGTGATCAAATTGTAGCATCCTTGAGAAAGTGTGAAAGACTTTCAGTGGCATCATGGCACGGAAAATTGACCTTCCACTCTCTGTATCCAAGAGGCTGCATGTAGCCTCGCCTCGGGACCTATACACACCCGCTAAGATTAGCAGCCGGGTGTAGGCACGCAGGTCAATCTCATCCATCCTTTTCCAGTTGTCTCCATATTTAAGGAAACCCTCCAAATGTGTGATCTCCAGGATGAGTTTTTCGATGGCTGGTGTGATGAACATGTATAATGTTGAGGCGATGTCCTGGGCATGGGCAACTGCATGTCTTGTGGGCCCTGGGGTCATCCTTATGACATTTTGTGCTGCCATCCTGCCCTGGTTGTCATAGGGTGACAAGGACCATGTTATTTTGCTGTTCTTTGACAAAAATGTCTCTTTTTCAGCTTGGGGGATTTCTTCTTCATCTGAAGATGATGCATCATGCGTCTGCCATACCTTTACAACCCTGGGCCTGAAGTAACAGTGGATGAGCAACTGTTTCCATTCAGAGGTTAAAAAAATCATATCTGTAATGTAAGTGATTTTCACTGTTCATTTTATTATGTATTGCTGTAATGTCATTGTTTTATGTGATTGTTTTCTGTTACACTGATACTAATTACTGATGGTAATCTCTTTTGTCAAAAGGTCGCTGTCCTTTCCGGCAGTATATGCCCAGCAAGCCAGCAAAATATGGCATCAAGGGAAGCCAACCAGTGGAGACACGGAAAAGAACCAGGAGATGCAGGTTGTGCTTGATGTGACAGATGGACTGAGGGGGCACAATGTCACGTGTGACAATTTCTTCACCTCTTATGAACTCAGCCAGCAGCTCCTGAAGAGGAAGATCACCATGGTTGGCACAGTTAGAAAGAACAAGCCTYAGCTCCCCCCTGCACTCCTCACAACAAGGGGGAGAGAGGCTTTCTCATCAAAGTTTGCCTTCACCCCCACCACCACTCTAGTTTCTTACCTCCCAAAGAGGAACAAGAATGTGGTCCRCCTGAGCACACTGCARAAAACGGCTGAGATCAGTGATCGTGAGGACAGGAAGCCAGCCATAATCCTGGACTACAACCACAACAAGGGAGGTGTGGACAACCTGGACAAGGTGATTGGAACTTAGAGCTGCAGGATGATGACTGCCCACTGGCTCCTGGTCATCTTCCATAACATCATTGATGTGTCCTCATACAATGCCTTCGTGATATGGAACAAGATCAACCCTACCTGGATGCCTGATAAGTGGAACAAGAGGAGGTTGTTAAAATCCCCAGCTACAATAAATGCAGCCTCAGGATATATGGTTTCCAGTTTACATAGTGTCCAATGAAGTTCTTTCAGGGCTGTCGAGGTGTATGCTTGGGGGAATATACCCAGCTGTGATTATAATCAATGAGAATTCTCTTGGTAGATAATGCGGAGAGCATTTAATTGTAAGGAATTCTAGGTCAGGTGTACAAAAGGACTTGAGTTCCTGTATGTTGTTATGATCATACCACGACTCGTTAACCTCTCTGGGATATGTGGGACGCTAGTGTCCTGCATGGCCACCATCCAGTGAAAATGCAGAGAGCGCCAAGTTAAAAAWATTACTATAAAAATTTTACTTTCATGAAATCACACATGAAATAACCCAAATTAAAGCTATACTTGATGTGAATCCAGCCAACGTGTCAGATTTCAAAAAGGCTTTACTGCGAAAGCACACCATGCGATTATGTTAGGTCAGCACCTAGTCACAGAAAACCATACAGCCATTTTTCAAGCCACAGAGAGGAGTCACAAAAAGCAGAAAAAGAGATAAAATGAATCACTAACCTTTGATGATCTTCATCAGATGGCACTCATAGGACTTCATGTTACACAATACATGTATGTTTTGTTCGATGAAATCCATATTTATATCCAAAKATCTTAGTTTACATTGGCGRGTTATGGTCAGAAATGCATTGTCTCAAACATACATCCGGTGAAAGTGCAGAGAGCCATATCAAATTACAGAAATACTCATCATAAACATTGATAAACGATACAAGTGTTAAACATACGAATAAAGATAAACTTGTCCTTAACAACCGCTGTGTCAGATTTCAAAAAGGCTTTACGGAGAAAGCAGACTTTGCGATTATGTTAGGTCTGCACCTAGCCACAGACACCCATACAGCCATTTTCCAGCCAAGGAGAGTGTCACAAAAGTCAGAAATAGCATTAAAATGAATCACTTACCTTTGATGATCTTCAACAGGTGGCACTCCCYGGTCTACATGTTAGACAATATCGTTTTGTTCGATAATGTCCCTCTTTATGACCAAATACCTCCTTTTTGTTTGCGCGTTTTGTCCAGAAAATCCGAATGCTTAACTTCTTATGGCTGCAGGGGCAGTATTGAGTAGCTTGGATGAGAGGTGCACAGAGGTGCCCAGAGTAAACGGCCTGCTCCTCAGTGATAGTTGCTAATATATGCATATTATTATTAGTATTGGATAGAAAACACTCTGAAGTTTCTAAAACTGTTTGAATTATGTCTGTGAGTATAACAGAACTCATATGGCAGGCAAAAACCTGAGAAGTTCCACTTCCTTTTTGGATTTTTTCTGAAGCTGGTAGTTTTTCAACCAAGCTCCCATTGACATTACAGCGAGATATGGATGAGTTTTCACTTCCTACGGCTTCCACTAGATGTCACCAGTCAATAGAACTTTGTCTGATCACTCTGCTGTGAAGGGGGGCCGAAGGAGACAGGAATGAGTAATCACTGCCATGAGGTGACCACGCATTGAACACGCGCGCGTTCATGTGAGAGGCAGCTCCGTTCCATCGCTCAACTGAAGTCAATGTAATTCTCCGGTTGGAACGTTATTCAAGATATATGTTAACAACATTCTAAAGATTGATTSAGTACATCGTTTGACATGTTTCTACTGACTGTTACGGAACTTTTGGACATTTCGTCACYTTTTAGTGAACGCGCTTTGTGACTTTGGAATTGTTTACCAAACGCGCTAACCAAAGTAGCTAATTGGACATAAATAACGGACATTATCGAACAAATCAAGCATTTATTTTGGACCTGGGATTCCTGGGACTGCATTCTGATGTAGTTTATCAAAGGTAAGGAAACATTTATCATGTAATTTCTGGTTTCTGTTGACTCCAACATGGCGGCTAATTTGACTCTTGTTCTGAGCTCCGTCTCAGATTATTGCATGGTTTGCTTTTTCCGTATTTTTTTTTTTTTTAAATCTGACACAGCGGTTGCATTAATTTAAGGAGAGGTATATCTATAATTCAATGTGTATAACTTGTATTATCATCTACATTTATGATGAGTATTTCTGTTGAAACGATGTGGCTATGCACTATCACTGGATGTTTTTGGAACTAGTGAATGTAACGCGCCAATGTAAACTCAGATTTTTTTATATAAATATGAACTATATCAAACAAAACATGCATGTATTGTGTAACATGAAGTCCTATGAGTGTCATCTGATGAAGGTTAGTGATTATTCAAAGGTAAGTGATTAATTTTAGCTATATTTCTGCTATTTTGTGACTGCTATCTTTTGGTGTGACCTAACATAATCGTTTGTAGTGCTTTCGCTGAAAATCATATTTGAAATRGGACACTTTGGTGGGATTAACAACAAGACTACCTTTAAAATGGTATATAAGACACATGTATGTCTGAGGAATTTTAATTATGAGATTTCTGTTGTTTTGAATTTGGCGCCCTGCACTTTCACTGGCTGTTGTCATATCATCCCGTCACCAGGATTGCAGCCATTTGAAGTTTTAAGGCGCATGCACTAAGTCCAGACGAAAAGTTTTTAAAAAGTACAATAAAAGTTAGTAGAAACATGCCAAACGATGTTTATAATCAATCCTCCGTTTTCTTTTGTCATAAATAATCAATAATATTTCAACCGGACAAAAGCTTTGTCAATAGGAAAGGAGAAACAAGAAAGGCGCGTTCCCGATCAGGCGCATGGCTGATGAATGGAAATTTCCACTGGCCACTGATTGAAAGTGCTGTATCTCCCTCATTTTTCAGAGTAAAAGCCTGAAACAATGCCTAAAGACTGGCCACATGTAGAGGAAGCCATGTAGAGGAYGCTCGTGAACTGGGTCCTAAGTCTTTGTATGGTGGATAGGCTTTCAATGGAAAAACAGCCTTTCAAAATAATAGTACTTCCTGGTTGGATTTTCCTCGGGTTTTCGCCTGCCATATCAGTTCTGTTCTACTCATAGACATTATTTTAACAGTTTTGGAAACTTTAGAGTGTTTTCTATTCAAAAAATTATATGCATATCCTATCTTCTGGGCCTGAGTAGCAAGCAGTTTAATTTGGGCACGCTTTTCATCCAAAATTCCGAATGCTGCCCCCTACCCTAGTGAAGTTAACAGAAGTTAACAGAATACTCTAAAACAACCATTATAATGCAATACAAGCATTATAACATAATCTTGCAATTTCCATGACAAGTTACGCGGAGTACATCTGCTAATCATGATTTTATTGGTTTTGCCTCTCTGAACGCTAACTGCCGTGATGCATACAAAGCCCTCCCCCGCCCTCCCTTCGGCAAATCCAACCACGACGCCATCTTGCTCCAACTGTCTTATAGGCAGAAGCTCAAACAGGATGTACCAGTGACTYGAATCATTCAATGCTGGTCTGACCAATCGGAATCCACGCTTCAAGATTGTTTTGATCACACGGACTGGGATATGTTCCGGTTAGCCTCAGAGAATAACATCAACCTATACACTGACTCGGTGAGTGAATTTAAAAGGAAGTGCATTGGAGATGTTGTACCCACTTTGACTATTAGAATATACCCTAACCAGAAACTGTGTTTGRATGGCGGCATTCGCACAAAACTGAAAARGCGACCCACCGCATTTAACCATGGAAAGAGGTCTGGGAATATGGCTGAATATAAACAGTGTAGTTATTCCTTCCGCAAGGCAATCAAACAAGCGAAATGCTGGTACAGGGACAAAGTGGAGTTGCAATTCAACGGCTCAGACATYAGACGTATGTGGCAGGGTCTACAGGAAATCACAGACTACAAAAAGAAAACCYGCCATGTCACGGATACCGAAGTCACGCTTCCAGYAAAACGTATCAKTTTCTTTGCCCGCTTTGAGGATAATACAGTGTCACCGTTGCGGCATGCTAACAAGAACTGCACACCCCTCTCCTTCTCTGTGTCCGACGTGAGTAAAACATTTAAACGTGTTAACCCTCGCAAGGCTGATGGCCCAGATGGCATCCCTAGCCATGTCCTCAGAGATACGCAGACCAGCTGGCTGGTGTGTTTAAGGACATATTCAATCGCTCCCTATCCCAGTCTGCTGTCCCTACATGCTTCAAGATGCCACCATTGTTCCTGTACCCAAGAAGGCAAAGTAAATGACCTAAATGACTACTGGCCCCGTAGCACTCACCTCTTTCATCATGAAGTGCTTTGAGAGACTAGTCAAGGATCATATCATCTCCACCATGCCGGGCCACCCTAGCCCACTTCAGTTTGCATGCCGCCCGTACAGGTCCACAGACGATGCAATCGCAATCACAATGCACGCTAACAAGAACTGCACACCCTCTCCTTCTCTGTGTCCGAGTGAGTAAAACATTTAAACGTGTTAACCCTCCAAGGCTGATGGCCCAGATGGCATCCCTAGCCATGTCCTCAGAGAATACGCAGACCAGCTGGTGGTGTGTTTAAGGACATATTCAATCCTCCCTATCCCAGTCTGCTGTCCTACATGCTTCAAGATGGCCACATTGTTCCTGTACCCAAGAAGGCAAAGTAAATGACCTAAATGACTACTGGCCCCGTAGCTCACTCTCTTTCATCATGAGTGCTTTGAGAGACTAGTCAAGATCATATCATCTCCACCATGCCGGGCCACCCTAGCCCCACTTCAGTTTGCATGCCGCCCGTACAGGTCCACAGACGATGCAATCGCAATCACAATGACACTGCCCTATCCCATAAGGAATACTTATGTAAGAATGCTGTTCATTGACTCAGCTCAGCATTCAACACCATAGTACCCTCCAAGCTCATCATCAAGCTGGAGGCCCTGGGCTGACGGGCCGCCTCCAGGTGGTGAAGGTAAGAAACAACATCTCCACTTTGCTGACCCTCAACACTGGGGTCCCACAAGGGTGCGTACTCAGCCCACTCCTGTACTCCCTGTTTCTCCCATGACTGCATGGCCATGCACGCCTCCAACTCAATCATCAGTTTGCCGACGACACAACAGTAGTGGGCTTGATTACCAACAATGATGAGACAGCCTACAGGGAGGAGGTGAGGGTATCAGAGTGTGGTGTCAGGAAAACAACCTCTCACTCAACGTCAACAAGCCAAAGGAGAAGATCAGCAGAGGGAACACCCCCTATCCACATCGAAGGGACACAGTGGAGAAGGTGGAAAGTTTTAAGTTCCTCGGCGTACACATCACAGACAAACTGAAATGGTCACCCACACAGACAGTGCGCAACTGCGCCTCTTCAACCTCAGGAGGCTGCAGAAATGTAGATTGTCACACAATACCCTGACAAACTTTTACTGATGCACAATCGACAACATCCCGTCGGGCTGTATCACCGCCTGGTACAGCATCTGCACCGCCCTCAATCTCAAGGCTCTCTAGCGGGTGGTGCAGTCTGCACAATGCATCACCGGGTTAAACTACCTGCCCTACGTGACACCTACAGCACCTGATGTCACAGGAAGTCCAACAAGATCATCAAGGACAACAACCACCCGAGCCACTGCCTGTTCACACCGCTACCATCCAGAAGGCGAGGTCAGTACAGGTGCATCAAAGCTGGGACCGAGAGACTGAAAAACAGCTTCTATCTCAAGGCATCAGACTGCTAAACAGCAATCACTAAAGAAGGAGGATGCTAAATGGATAACTAGTCACATAAACAATGCCACTTTAAATAATGCCACATAAATAATGTTTACATATCTTACATTACTCATATCATATGTTTTTATACCATCTATTGCCCCTTTCCTATGCTGCTCGGCCTACGCTCATCCATATATCTATATGTACATATTCTCATTCACCCCTTTAGATTTGAGTGTATTAGGTAGTTATTGAGAATTGTTAGATAACGTGTTAAATATTACTGCATTGTCGGACTAGAAGCACACAAGCATTTCGCTACACTTGCATTAACATCTCTCCATGTGTTGTTACCAATATCATTTGATTTGATTTGTTACAGATGGGCTTTTGCAGCAGACGACACACTGGTTTACAAGAACCCGGTTCTTTGCGCCATGCGATAGCAGAGTCAGAATATGGCCTAAGCAGCATAAGTCCATGGACCCATCCTGCCTGTGATACGGTGTGGACTGGTGTAGGGAATGTTGTCCTGCACACTTAGGTCCCTTGATACCAATTGAGCAACAAACATTTCCAATACCTTGTAGAATCCATGCCCAGAGGCTGTTCTGGAGGCAAAGGGGGTCCGGCCCAGTCCGAGATGGGTGTACCTAATAACCGGTCCGGTGAGTGTATTTGTTTGGATAGTGAAGCTAATGTTTAATTTTGTTCTAACACCAGCATTTTGGATTTGAGATCAAATGTTTTATTATGAGGCAGTGCAAAATGTAACTTTTTATTTGGGGGTATTTTCATACATATCTTTTTTACCGTTCAGAAATGAAAGACCTTTATGTTTCCAGTCCCCATTTCAAGATGTCATAAGTGTTTGGACAAATTATTTGTATTAATTTAGTGAAAAGTTTTGTATTTGGTCCCATATTTCTGCATGCAATGACTACATCAAGTTTGTGACTCTCAAAAGGTAAAATAAGAGGTGCTTATTTTCTGTCCTGTATCACTGCTGTACAACCTGTACGAGGGTGGAATGGAAATGTGTTTTTTTTGCATATCCCAACTACCCTGAGAGTGGGGTCGTCGCAGGGATAAGCCTTGTTGATGGATACCTGGAAAAATTAGGATTAAGTGCCTTGCTCAAGGGCACATTGTCAGCTCAGAGATTTGA
The DNA here is from genome assembly GCF_002910315.2 of Salvelinus sp. IW2-2015. Classification (NCBI taxonomy): domain Eukaryota; kingdom Metazoa; phylum Chordata; class Actinopteri; order Salmoniformes; family Salmonidae; genus Salvelinus; species Salvelinus sp. IW2-2015. The sequence continues at coordinate 78,588 of NW_019946617.1, forward strand.
ACTTGCAACGTTTCGGTACTGGCCCAACACCCTAACCGTCTAAATGCTAGGCTACTTGCCACCTCTAAAACCTTGCTTGATGCATTTGCAGTTTGTTTTGGTTGTGTTTCGGAATGTTGTGCCCAATATATATGAATGGTAAATAATGTATCTGTACGCTTCCACCAAAGGTGGCTCCTCTCCCTGTTTCGGGCGGCGCCCGGCGGTCGTCGTCGCCGGCCTACTAGCTGCCACCGATCCCTTTTCTTTTTCGTTTGGTTTTGTCTGTCTTGTGTTCACCTGTGTCTAGTTTAAGCTAATCAGTGGGGTATTTAATCTCGCCCTACCCGCTAGGTTTTGTGCGGGATTGTTTGTGTTACTGCGTTTTTTTTTTTACTGTTAAGCAGGTTTATTTTCACAGGACTGTTTTTCCCGCACGTTAGTTTAGTAGAGGAGTGTGTTCCTCCGTTTTTTACTAGACTGCATTCCTGTTTTCTTGTGGCTGCTTTTGTGGTACTGTACCTGTTGTGTTGGTGGACCAGTAATAAAACGCCCTTCTTGGAATTCTTGCTCTCCTGCGCCTGACTCCACACCCACCTCTCCTAGGGAGATTCTGGAGTCACTTTCTGGAGTCACTTCTATTCTAAATAAATTAACACTTCTACATTAATGTGGATGCTACCTTGATTACGGATAATCATGAATGAATTGTACATAATGATGAGTGAGAAGTTACAGATGCACAAAGGTCATGCCCCCAAAACATGCTAACCTGTCACCATTACCAATGTCAGGGGAGGTTCGAAGTTTTTGATGGGGTAATAAATATGTATGCCTCTGTAACTCTCTCACTGATCATTTTTCACGATCCATTCATGATTTCCGTAAATATCATAGCATCCATATTAATATAAATGTGTTCAGAAGCATACAATGTCATTTAAATTAAAAGTGACTCCAAAATGACACAACAGATTATTTACTATTAATTTCTATTGGGCACAACATTATCCGAAACTCAACCAAAACTTTTGACTACTTTAATACACATATAAGTGAATTTGTCCAAATACTAGACATATTCAAATGGGTAGACTAGATACATGCAGTGCTTTCATTTCTAAACGGTWAAACAGATATGTATGAAAATACCCTCAAATAATAAGTGACATTGTGTACTGTCGCCTCATTTAAAACATTTGATCTCAAATTGAGTACAGASCCAAATTAAAAGTTTTAGCTTCACTCTACAAATAAAAATRCAGGAGAGTGTATGTGTGTATTTTATACGTGTGTGTGATCATTGTGATTTACAATTATGAATGCTTAGTTTCACTTTGCACCGTGGTCTTGTCTGTTGTTTTACATTTTMGAAAATCACAGATTTTACATTKAATTMAAGTACTTTTCTATTTACTGTTGTCTATATGTTGCTTATGTCAGATCCTTAACTTTAACTGTCATGGTAATGATGAATCAGTCTCAGCTCTGTGTGCTTTATACCGTGTCTGTCAGCCTGGTAAAGTGTGACTGCAACAAAGAATTTAACTTTTATGCGCTGCATTTATATGGTGGATGTTTATTGGAGTGGATTTTAAATGTTAGTGGAGCTGAATGTTAGAATGGGCCATGACAACAGTGGACCTAACAACCACAAACCTTTAGACCCAGCTCCTTCATGACATATGAGAGGGGTAGGAACCATTAATAGGGGGGAACATTGTTTCTTGGCCCAGTTGCAGCACTTGCAGCTGGTGTCGAACACCAGGCCGGCAGCACAGTGCTGGTCGTAGGTTTGCCTGGTGTGCTCAATTGTGTAGAAGCTGTTCTTATTGGTGGGGTCAGGGTACATGCCGTCAGCCTTGCCGGCGCAGAAGCCAGATCCCCCACTGCTACTGCCACCTTGACCTCCGGGCTGTGGGGGGTTGAGTGGTTGCTGGGCAGGTGTCACTGGGGCGATGGGGTCCTTACGGGCGGCACAACCTGGGAGAGATGGAGGAAATAGGAGTTGGGGGAGATAGAAGAGAAAGTGGGTTGCGATCTTTTCAACTACTATTTGAACCCAGGTCTGGTTGAGATAGTGATAGAGAGGYTTGTTGTTGAATGTTTGTGTGTGCATGCAGGCTTGCGTTTGTGTCTGTGTCTCTCACCGGCTCCGGTTCCCAGTCCAGACTTGAGGGTGTTGATCAGTGGGTATCTGCCCTGTCCACAGAAGGTTCCAGAGAAGTCATCCAGATCCAGACTCCACACCATGGCTCCTCCGAAGCCAGTGTTCTTCAGCCACTCGATCTGTAGGGGAGAAAGAGAGGGGAGAGGAGGGTTTACTTAACGGGGTGAAATTGGATAAATATGTATGTGGTAGAACTTCATCATTTGCCCTATGTTGCTCAGTTGGTAGGGAATGGATCTTGCAATGTCAGGATGGTGGATTCGATTCTCGCTGGGGTCACCCATAACAAAATGTATGCACTCACTACTGTAAATCACAAAGATAAAAGCTACTGTTTAATTCCATATATTATTAGGCTTATTGTGACAGAGTAGGATGCTACGCCATTACCCCCTAGTTATATCTTTCCCCCAACAGACAAACACCCACACAAACACAGACCTTGTCCTGGAAACTCTTGACGTTGTCATATCCAACCCAGATGTTCTGCTGTGTGTAGGCGTAGGGCACCATCTGGGCAGAGTCCCAGGCCTGGGTAGCTCCCTGCTTCAGTAAGGTGCAGATCTAATGACACACACACACACACACACATAGACACACACACTTACGTTAGGGTTYGAAGTTGCATGATTCAGGAAGCTGGAGATGTAATCACTCAAAAATATACACTGGGTTTGTGTCCAAAATGACACCCTGTTCCCCAGGACACTACCTATGACAAGAGCACACAGGTAGTGCACTATGTAGGAATTGGAAGAGGGTGTCACTTCAGACCTATCTTAATCCTGTGTCAATTACCTCGTAGTAAGCCAGGAAGCCAGACTGTCTGGTGAATGGTCCGGCGGGGCCGGGGCCAGTGGCG
>NW_019946617.1:82469-93384 GCF_002910315.2 Salvelinus sp. IW2-2015
TGTGTCTTACCTATGATTGTTAATCTCGTGTGTGTGTGTATATCATATGTATCATTCATGTCGTGTGTGTGCGTGTGTGTTGTGTGTGTGTGTTGTATGGATCAGTGTGTGTGTGTGTCGGTGTTGTGTGTGTGTGTTGTGTGTGTGTGTGTGTGTGGTGTGTGTGTGTGATTGGTGGCTGTGTGTCGTGTGTCTGTGGTCTGTGTGTGTGTGTGACGTTATGGTGTTTGATCTAACCTGCAAGAAGTGGTTGAATCTCCTGGTCTGCGGTGGAGCACTCTGGATCCGATACCCCATCAATGTCCAGGCCGTCAAAACTGTACTGTACTGCCTCAGGAACTTGATAACGCTGCTGATGAACGTCTGGCGGTTGGCTGCACTGGACACCATTGCTGTGAACCTGGGTACACACACACAGCTCAGACACAGGGTGTGTGTGTAAATGTGTGTGTGCACTTGCATGTTTATATGCATCTCCACTTACGGCTGAGTGCCAAAGTTCCATCCTCCAATGGCCAGCAGAGTCTTCAGGTTGCTGTTCCTGTTACCAAATACAAGACTTAGGGTTAGTCCTGACTTAGGTGTGCATGTGTGTGTACCACGGGAGGCTGCTGAGGGGAGGACAGCTCATAATAATGTCTGGGATGGAGCAAATGGAATGGCATCAAACACATGGAAACAATACGTTTCACATATTTGATACCATTCCACTAATTCCGTTCCAGCCCTTACCACGAGCCCATCCTTCAAAATTAAGGTGCCACCAACCTCCTGTGGTATGTACATGCCTGAATGAGAAAGTGTTTGCCTGCATTTGTCTATGTGTGTGCATGCCTGCTTGAGTGTGTGTTTGTGTGTGTGTGTTTGTGCATGTGTGTGTCTCTCTCACTGGTTCTTGAGAGCCTGGAACTGTCCGTAGAGTTTCTCATCGTCCCATTCGTAGGTCTTGATCTCGTTGTTGGCCATGCCGGCAAAGGCATAGATCAGATGGTCACAGAGACAGGGGTCCACGTTGGCGGGGAAATACTTGCCTGCTCCTGGCCGGTACTGGCCCCAGTTAGTGAAATAACAGGAGAGGATGTAGGAGGATCCTATGGAAGGGTAGTAGTAAGGTTAGAGTTTGGAGTTAGACAGTTTTAGAGTCAGGGTTGTCATGCTCTGTAAATCATGTTATAGTTCTCTGATTGGCTACTTACCTAGATGCTGGCTACATGTAAATGAAATGTACTTAAAACGTACCTAGATGCTGGCTACATGAAAATTAAATGTACTTAAAACGTATCTAGCTGCTGGCTACATGTAAATGAAATGAACTTTAAACTTACCTAGCTGTGCATGCAGCAGGAGAGCCAGTCCTAGAGAGGGAGAAAAGGAGAATAGTGTGAGAGAAAGTGAGAGAGAGAGAAATAAAGAAGGCAGGAAGAGAAAGGCAGAGGTTTTGTGTTATATTAATATTTTTAAAAAGTCAACATAATTTAGAACTGTAATAATATAAAGTGCAGTTCTTCCCCTCAGACATGAATATAGGTGGGTCATCGTGCTGGCAACCTCAGTCCGTAGAAACAGAATTTGACCACAGTAGCATAGACAAAATGCATAACTAGAGGACATTCGTCAGTGGCCAATTCTCTCCACAGGGAGCCAAAGCCTTAGCATAGAGCATAGTATGTCTGAATGTTGATAATTGTCATTACAATGAAAATGTAAATGAAAGGTTTGAAAGAAAGATAGAGCAATTGTACAGTTATAGGCTAAGTATGACAAAATAAATTCCACTTACCAACGCAGATGAGTAGTTTGCCCATGGTTGCTCTGTACATTGCTCCATGGGCTGCTGGACCCTTTTATACTCTCAACGACCAATCCTATCTCACTCAAATCTCTATGACTTTCCCATTCCGCAGCAAAACTCAATCAGCCTCAGTCACTTGTTTGAACAAGGGTTTACACTGCCTTAACAAAAACACTGATAAACTTCATATGTCCTTGTTTTAAGACATGATAAGCTGATGTTTAAGAAAGCAAGTCTGTTTTTGGTTGTAATGATTTGGTGAAACTGACAACCATAGAGATGGGTGCATTAGTCACCCCTTAGCCTCTTCAGTATAGCCCCTACAACTAGCCCCTGCACCCTAGCTGGCACCTTTCTCCTACCACCAAACCCACTATATACTTGTGGAGATTGACCTTGAAATGGATGTACAGAATATGGTGACCATTCTACCAACTCAAGCTCAAGGTTGAGATGTCCCATAATTAATTGATCTATCTAATGTTTCAGTTCTTCTAGCAGTGAGTTGAAGGTTGGGGGGAAGTGCCTTGGGGATAGGAATAAAACGTGTGACTTGAGGGTAAGGGGCAAGGGGTCTATTTAAAATGAAGCATCAGGCTTGAGACAGACCTGTATAACCTCATGCTCTGCCTAGCAAAAGTTTTGTTACTTGCCGTAGCGTAATTGATCATCGTAATAATGTATCACAATGCAGCCATATAACAAGAAATGATTAAGAAATCAAGTGTACTTTTCAGTGTGTTACCATAGTGTTACCATATTTGTTTGAGTTTATTGGAATCTGTTATTATTACTAATAGTTATGATTTATCCACAATGTCCAAAAAAACAATTGTCAGCAAATACACTGCTCAAAAAAATAAAGGGAACACTTAAACAACACAATGTAACTCCAAGTCAATCACACTTCTGTGAAATCAAACTGTCCACTTAGGAAGCAACACTGATTGACAATAAATTTCACATGCTGTTGTGCAAATGGAATAGACAACAGGTGGAAATTATAGGCAATTAGCAAGACACCCCCAATAAAGGAGTGGTTCTGCAGGTGGTGACCACAGGCCACTTCTCAGTTCCTATGCTTCCTGGCTGATGTTTTGGTCACTTTTGAATGCTGGCGGTGCTTTCACTCTAGTGGTAGCATGAGACAGAGTCTACAACCCACACAAGTGGCTCAGGTAGTGCAGCTCATCCAGGATGGCACATCAATGCGAGCTGTGGCAAYAAGGTTTGCTGTGTCTGTCAGCGTAGTGTCCAGAGCATGGAGGCGCTACCAGGAGACAGGCCAGTACATCAGGAGACGTGGAGGAGGCTGTAGGAGGGTAACAACCCAGCAGCAGGACCGCTACCTCTGCCTTTGTACAAGGAGGAGCAGGAGGAGCACTGCCAGAGCCCTGCAAAATGACCTCCAGCAGGCCACAAATGTGCATGTGTCTGCTCAAACGGTCAGAAACAGACTCCATGAGGGTGGTATGAGGGCCCGACGTCCACAGGTGGGAGTTGTGCTTACAGCCCAACACCGTGCAGGACGTTTGGCATTTGCCAGAGAACACCAAGATTGGCAAATTCGCCACTGGCGCCCTGTGCTCTTCACAGATGAAAGCAGGTTCACACTGAGCACATGTGACAGACGTGACAGTCTGGAGACGCCGTGGAGAACGTTCTGCTGCCTGCAACATCCTCCAGCATGACCGGTTTGGCGGTGGGTCAGTCATGGTGTGGGGTGGCATTTCTTTGGGGGGCCGCACAGCCCTCCATGTGCTCGCCAGAGGTAGCCTGACTGCCATTAGGTACCGAGATGAGATCCTCAGACCCCTTGTGAGACCATATGCTGGTGCGGTTGGCCCTGGGTTCCTCCTAATGCAAGACAATGCTAGACCTCATGTGGCTGGAGTGTGTCAGCAGTTCCTGCAAGAGGAAGGCATTGATGCTATGGACTGGCCCGCCCGTTCCCCAGACCTGAATCCAATTGAGCACATCTGGGACATCATGTCTCGCTCCATCCACCAACGCCACGTTGCACCACAGACTGTCCAGGAGTTGGCGGATGCTTTAGTCCAGGTCTGGGAGGAGATCCCTCAGGAGATCATCCGCCACCTCATCAGGAGCATGCCCAGGCGTTGTAGAGAGGTCATACAGGCACGTGGAGGCCACACACACTACTGAGCCTCATTTTGACTTGTTTTAAGGACATTACATCAAAGTTGGATCAGCCTGTAGTGTGGTTTTCCACTTTAATTTTGAGTGTGACTCCAAATCCAGACCTCCATGGGTTGATACATTTGATTTCCAATGATAATTTTTGTGTGACATTCAACTATGTAAAGAAAAAAGTATTTAATAAGAATATTTCATTCATTCAGATCTAGGATGTGTTATTTTAGTGTWCCCTTTATTTTTTTGAGCAGTGTATATATACTTTTTCATTACAGAGTCACAATCAGGTTTACTTGTTTGTACTGGTGTTTCTGTAGCTGCATCATTAATTGTTCAAAAGGATTTAAGTGCTCTGATATATACCTTATCACATTTAACACAGTGTATCAGTCCTTATAAGTACATTGAATACAATCACTGCCTAAGTTGATATCTTGGTTGAAGGACGGCATCTGCACAGTATACTCTGACTAAGCGTTTTGCTGTCTGCAAAGTTTTTAACACATGCAAACTCTGCCTTCTTTGCCCAGCATAGGAAATGAATCAGGAACTAGTAAATGACAAAGCATTGCCTGAACAGCGACGTGAAGCCTGGAAAGTCAGATTAAATGTCTGATGCCATACCGATTACATAACAGCTGTCTCTGATTCGTTGGCGAGGGGAATTCTTAGTAATATTTTGGTAGTAAAATTGTTATATGATTGGTTGTCGCAACCCGAAGAGTTCTAGACTCAACGAAAGGTTCTAGATTCAACATTGTCAGTGGGTGCCATATGGGCTCTGGATGTGCTGTCACACACCTTTGGTGCCAGGGGGGAAGCACGTTCAAATGGCCAGGTATTATCTTATGGAACAGTTCCATTAAACCATGCCTCCCCTGCAGATCTGGAGGTCAACCAAGACCTTGTGCAGCAACAGTAGTGGGCCTGTCTCAAGATTAGAAGGTTGCATGTTCAAATCATGTTGGGGTGAAGGTTTTTATGCACTCAGCCCTGTCTTAAACTATGTAGCTTTTCTTCCTTTTATTGTATTATTCTTGTTTTTGTCTTTATAGTCTTTGCTGTAGTACAGTGTCCTTGGGTTTTTTGAATGGCGAGATACTGAAAAAACAGCTATCTCAAGGCCATCAGACTGTTAAATATCCATCACTAGCCGGCTACCCCCCGTATACTCAACACTGCACCTTAGAGGCTGCTAAACTCAGCAAAGAATTGAAATATCCTCTCACTGTCATCTGCGTTTATTTCAGCCAACTTACCATGTGTAAATATTTGTATGAACATAACAAGATTCAACAACTGAGACATAAACTGAACAAGTTCCACAGACATGTGACTAACAGAAATGGAATAATGTGTAATGTGTCCCAGAACAAAGGGGGACACAGAGACAGAGACACAGGCCTTCATTCCAAATGATACAGTCAACGAAATCTGAACTAGACATCCCCCCCGTAGATGCTATTTTCCCAAGACCTCGTGGCGCAACGGTAGTGCGTCTGACTCCAGATCAGAAGGTTGCGTGTTCAGTTACAGTTCAAATGTTGCTAAACAACGACCAATCCGATGATGCTTTAGATGACGTCGTCTCTCCACAAAAGCATGGCACAACTTGCAAATTCCTAAAATCCAGATGATGCTGTTGTGTGAATTGAACAGACTAAATCAAGTCTTCAAACAGGGAGTTTAAACCTGGAGGTTTCAGTGAGCTTTAAATTTACCTAGAATTTTCAGGGGTAAGCTGTATTTGGCTTATGGGATTGTGTAAAATGTCCACAGGTGAACATGTCATGGAAAAGTGACAAGAAAATTGGCAATTATAGAAAGACTTGCTTCTAATGGAAGGTGAACATTAAAAGAACCCCGAACAGGGACTTGAACCCTGGACCCTCAGTATTAAAAGTCTGATGCTCTAACCCGACTGAGCTATCCAGGCTCTACAGCTAATTGTTTTTCATATCACGTAACCTGCCGGGCAGATGCCACGTCAGATCGTACATTTCACCAGAGACACAGGCCTTCATTCCAATTGATACCAGTCAACAGAAATCTGAACTAGGCATCCCCGCCCCATAGATGCGATTTTTACAAGACCTCGGTGGCGCAACGGTAGCGCGTCTGACTCCAAATCAGAAGGTTGCGTGTCAAAATCAGATCGAGTTTTGGTCAGATTTTTGATGTGTGCAATCTCTGCCTTTACACAGCGAAGTCAATGAAAATCAGCACAAGTACCAATGTGGCTTTACAGTTCAAATGTTGCTAAACAACGACCAATCCGATGATGCTTTGATGAACAGTCGTCTCTCACAAAGGCATGGCACGCTGCAAATTCCTAAATCAGATGATGCTGTGTGATTGACAGACTTAAATCAGTCTTCAAACAGGGAGTTTAAACCTGGAGGTTCAGATAAAAATCCTAAAGTTTTCAGACTAAGCTGTTTTGGCTATGGGATTGTTATTGTCACAAGGTGAACAATGTCATGGAAAGTGACAGAAATTGCAATTATAGAAAGACTTGCTTCTGATGGAAGGTGAACATTAAAAGACTGCCCAAACCGGGACTTGAACCTTGGACTCTCAGATTAAAAGTCTGATGCTCTACTACGACTGAGCTATCCAGGCTCTGCAGCTAATTGTTTTCATACACCTAACCTGCCGGGCAGAATGCACGTCAGATCGACAATTTCACCAGAGACACAGGCCTTCATTCCAATTGATACAGTCAACGAAGATCTGAACTAGGCATCCCCCCCATAGATGCGATTTTTACAAGAACCTCGTGGCGCAACGGTAGCGCGTCTGACTCCAGATCAGAAAGGTTGCGTGTTCAATCACGTCGTGGTCAGATTTTTTTGATGTGTGCCAATCTCTGCTTTACACAGCGAAGTCAATGAATCAGTCAGCAAGTATCAATGTGGCTTTACAGGTTCAAATGTTGCTAAACAACGACCAATCCGATGATGCTTTAGATGACAGTCGTCTCTCCACAAAGGCATGGCACGCTGCAAATTCCTAAATCAGATGATGCTGTGTGATTGACAGACTTAAATCAGTCTTCAAACAGGGAGTTTAAACCTGGAGGTTCAGATTAAAATCCCTAAAGTTTTCAGACTAAGCTGTTTTGGCTATGGGATTTGTATTGTCCACAGGTGAACATGTCATGGAAAGTGACAGAAATTGCAATTATAGAAAAGACTTGCTTCTGATGGAAGGTGAACATTAAAAGACTGCCCAACACCGGGACTTGAACCTTGGACTCTCAGATTAAAAGTCTGATGCTCTACCGACTGAGCTGATCCAGGCTCTGCATGTAAATTGGTTTTCAATACACCTAAACCCTGCCGGGCAGATGCAACGTAAGATCGTACATTTCACCAGAGACACAGGCCTTCATTCCAATTGATACAGTCAACGAAATCTGACTAGGCATCCCCCCCATAGATGCAATTTTTACAAGACCTCGTGGCGCAAACGGTAGCGCGTTTGAACTCCAGATCAGAAGGTTGCGTGTTCAAATCACGTCATGGTCAGAATTTTTGATGTGGTCATCTCCTGACCTTTACAAGCGAAGTCAATGAATCAGCACAAGTACCAATGTGGCTTTACAGTTCAATGTTGCTAAACAAACGACCAATCCGATGATGCCTTTAGATGACCGTCTTCTCTCAACAAAAGCATGGCACAGCTGCAAATTCCTGAAATCAGATGATGCTCGTGTGATTGAACAGACTAAATCAGTCTCAAACAGGGAGTTAAAACCTGGAGGTTCGATTAAAATTCCTAAAGTTTTCAGACTAAGCTGTTTGGGCATATGGGATTGTATTGTCCACAGGTGAACATGTCATGGAAAGTGACAAGAAATTGCACATTATAGGAAAGACTTGCTTCTGATGGAAGGTGAACATTAAAAGACTGCCCAAACAGGGACTTGAAACCCTGGGACCCTCAAGATTAATAGTCCTGATGCTGTACGACTGAGCTATCAGGCTCTGGATGTAATTATTTTCATACACCTAACTGCCCGGGCAGAATGCACGTGCAGATCGTACATTTCACCAGAGACCACAGGCCTTCATTCCAATTGATACAGTCAACGCGAAATCTGAACTAGGCATCCCCCCATTGATGCTATTCTCCAAGACCTCGTGGCGCCAACGGTACGGCGTCTGACTCCAGATCAGAAAGGTTGCGTGTTTCAAATCACGTCGTGGTCAGAAATTTGATGTGTGCAATCTCTGCCTTTACACAAGCGAAGTCAATGAATCAGCACAAGTACCATGTGGGCTTTACAGTTCAAATGTTGCTAAAACAACGACCAATCCGATGATGGCTTTAGATGACAGTCGTCTCATCACAAAAGCATGGCACACACTGCAAATTCCTAATCAGATGATGCTGTGTGATTGACAGACTTAAATAGTCTTCAAACAGGGAGTTTAAACTGGAGGTTCAGATAAAAAATCCTAAAGTTTTTCAGACTAGCTGTTTTGGCTATGGATGTATTGTCCACAGGTGAAGCATGTCATGGAAAGTGACAGAAATTGCAATTATAGAAAGACTTGCTTCTGATGGAAGGTGAACATTAAAAGACTGCCCAAACAGGGATTGAACCCTGGACCCTCAGTTGAATAGTCTGATGCTGTACCAACTGAGCTATCCATGCTCTGCGTGTAATTGTTTTCATACACCTAACCTGCCGGGCAGATGCACGTCAGGTCGTACATTTCACGCAGAGACACAGGCCTTCATTCCAATTGATACAGTCAACGAAACTGAACTAGGCATCCCCCCCCAACAACGACAAATCCGATGATGCTTTGGATGACAGTCGTCTCTCAACAAAAGCATGGCACACTGCAAATTCCTAAATCAGATGATGCTGTGTGATTGACAGACTTAAATCAGTCTTCAAACAGGGAGTTTAAACCTGGAGGTTCAGATAAAAAAATCCTAAAGTTTTCAGACTAAACTGTTTTGGCCTATGGGATTGTAATTGTCCCACAGTGAACATGTCATGGAATGTGACAGAAATTGCAACTATAGCAAAGACTTTGCAGTGTGCCATGCACGTCAGAATCGTACATTTCCCCAGAGACACAGGCCTTCATTCCAAATGATACAGTCAACGAAATCTGAACTAGGCATCACCCCCCGTAAGATGGGATTATTCTAGACCTGTGCGCAACGGTAGCGCGTCTGAATCCAGATCAGAAGGTTGAGTGTTCAAATCATGCCGTGGTCAGATTTTTTGATGTGTGCAATCTCTGCCTTTCTTTAACACAGCGAACTCAAAGAATCAGCACAGCGTACCAATGTGGCTTTCACAGTTCAAGATGTTGCTCAAACAACGACCAATCCCGATGATGGCTTTAGATGACAGTCGGTCTCTGCACAAAAGCATGGCACCTGCAAAATTCGTAAATCAGATGATGCTGTGGGTGATTGACAGACTTAAATCAGTCTTCAAAACAGGGAAGTTTAAACCTGGAGGGTTCAGATTAAAAATCCTAAAGTTTTTCAGACTAAGCTGTTTTGGCTATGGATTGTATTGTCCACAGGTGACACATGTCAGGAAAGTGACAGAAATTGCAATTATAGAAAGACTTGCTTCTGATGGAAAGGTGACACATTAAAAGACTGCCCAAACAGGGACTTGAACCCTGGACCCTCAGATTATAGTCTGATGCTGTCGCAACTTGAGCTATCCATGCTCTGCGTGTAATTGTTTCATACACCTAACCTGCCGGGCAGATGCACGTCAGGTCGTACATTTCACCAGAGACACAGGCTTCATCCAATTCGATACAGTCAACGAAATCTGAAACTAGGCACCTCCCCCAACACGACATCAGATGATGCTTTAGAATGACAGTCGTCTCTCACAAAAGCATGGCACACTGCAATTCCTAAATCAGATGATGCCTGTGTGATTGACAGACTTAAATCAGTCTTCAAACAGGGAGTTTAAACCTGGAGGTTCAGATTAAAAATCCTAAAGTTTTCAAGACTAAGCAGTTTTGGCTATGGGATTGTAAATTGTCCCACAGGTGAACATGTCATGAGATGTGACAGAAATTGCAATTATAGAAAGACTTTGTCAGTGTGCCATGCACGTCAGATCGTAATTTCCCCAGAGACACAGGCCTTCATTCAAATGATACAGTCAACGAAATCTGAACTAGGCATCCCCCGTAGATGAGATTATTCCTAGACCTCGTGGCGCAAACGGTAGTGCATCTGAATCCAGATCAGAAGGTTGCGTGTTTCAAATCACGCCTGTGGTCAGAATTTTGATGTGTGCAAATCTCTGCCTTCTTTAACAACAGCGAACTCAAACAGAAATCAGCACAAGTACCAATGTGGCTTTTACAGTTCAAATGTTGCTAAACAACGACCAATCCGATGATGCTTTAGAATGACAGTCGTCTCTCACAAAAGCATGGCACAGCTGGCAAATTCCTAATCCAGATGATGCTTGGTGATTGACAGAGCCTTAAATGAGTCTTCAAAACAGGGAGTTTAAAAACCTGGAGGTTCAGATTAAAAATCCTAAAGTTTTCAGACTAGAGCTGTTTTTGGCTATGGGAATTGTAATTGTCCACAGGTGAACATGTCATGGAATGTGACAGGAAATTGGCAATTATAGAAAGACTTGCTTCTGAAGGAAGGTGATCATTAAAAGAACGCCCAAACAGAAATTGAACCCTGGACCCTCAGATTAAAAGTCTGATGCTCTACCCGGACTGAGCTATCCAGGCTCTGCATGTATTGTTTTCATACACCCTAACCTGCCGGGCCAGGTGCACGTCAGGTCGTACATTTCACCAGAGACACAGGCCCTTCATTCCAATTGATACAGTCAACGAAATTCTGAACTAGGCATCCCCCCCAACAACGACCCAATCCGATGATGCTTTGGGATGACAGTCGTCTCTCACAAGCATGGCACAACTGCAAATTCCTCTA
>NW_019946618.1:0-1800 GCF_002910315.2 Salvelinus sp. IW2-2015
CACTACGCCCTCTGGTGTTCATCCGGTGTCGTCCTAACCTGCAGTTCTCCCCCTGTATACACTCTCTCTCTCGCTCTCTTGGTGTGATTGTGTGGTTGGAGACAGGTGTGCTGGAGTCAGAGCAGATCCCTACCAGCTGCAAATCGTCCCATAATCAAGACCTCTACATATACTCATTCCTGCCACCTCCACTCTGCCAGATCGTAAACTCTGCTCAGTCAGTCATTATCCTAGCCTTTTGTCAGTTCTCAAGATCCTATCGCCCTGCTGTGCTTGTTTCCCTGCCTTACACCGTTTTGTCCTCTCGTTGCAGTTACCGCTCTGTCTCTGGCTCCTGTCTRCTGTTCCACATCTAACCACCTTGCTCTGGACTTCACTCATCACCACACCCTTGCTCTGGACTTCACTCATTACCACACCCTTGCTCTGGACTTCACTCATCACCACCACCTTGGATTCCCCTCAGGACCTGTTTACCCTGTTCACTCAGTCAAGTTCAACCTCACTCTACAACTTCGGGATTTTCTGCAACTCATCTGAGCTACCCTGGTTCTGCACTCCATATCTCTCTGTGTACAAGAAACATTTTGGTTCATTCATCCCTGCTTACGCATCTGATTCCGCTCTTGGGTTCCCTATGTTCTCTACGAGTAACAATAAAAGTTGAAATAAATCATTCTCTCTACTATTATTCTGACATTTCACATTCTTAAAATAAAGTGGTGATCCTAACTGGCCTAAGACAGGGAATTTGTACTAGGATTAAATGTCAGGAATTGTGAAAAACTGAGTTTAAAACTTATTAGGGCTGAGATCCCGCTAACAGGATCGATATGACAACAGCCAGTGAAAGTGCAGGGCGCCAAATTCAAACAGAAATCTCATAATTAAAATTCCTCAAACATACAAGTATTTCACACCATTTTAAAGATACACTTGTTGTTAATCRCACCACAGTGTCCGATTTCAAATAGGCTTTTCGGCGAAAGCACCACAAACGATTATGTTAGGTCAGAGCCAAGTCACAGAAAAACACAGCCATTTTTCCAGCCAAAGAGAGGAGTCACAAAAATCAGAAATAGAGATAGATATAATCACTAACCTTTGACGATCTTCATCAGATGACACTCATAGGACTTCAAGTTACACAATACATGTATGTTTTGTCCGATAAAGTTAATATTTATATCAAAAAATCTCAGTTTACATTGTCGCGTTATGTTCAGTAGTTCCAAAAACATCCGGTGATTTTGCAGAGAGCCATATCGATTTACAGAAATACTCATTATAAATGTTGAGGAAAATACAAGTGTTATACATGGAACTTTAGAAACACTTCTCTTTAATGCAACCGCTGTCAGATTTCAAAAAAGCTTTATGGAAAAAGCAAACCATGCAATAAGCTGAGTACGGCGCTCAAAGCCCAAACAAGCCAAAAAGATATCCGCCATATTCTGCAGTCAACAGAAGTCAGAAATAACATTATAAATATTCACTTACCTTTGATGATCTTCATCAGAATGCACTCCCAGGAATCCCAGTTCCACAATAAATGTTTGTTTTGTTCGATAATGTCCATCATTTATGTCAAAGTAGCTCATTTTGTTAGCGCATTTGGTAAACAAATCCAAACTCACGAAGGGCGTTCACTAGGAGCAGACGAAAAGTCAAAAAGTTCTGTTACAGTCCCTAGAAACATGTCAAACGAAGTATAGAATCAATCTTTAGGATGTTTTTAACATAAATCTTCAATAATGTTCCAACCGGAGAATTCCTTTGTCTTCAGAAATGCAATGGAAG
>NW_019946618.1:4840-6462 GCF_002910315.2 Salvelinus sp. IW2-2015
TGACATCTAGTGGAAGCCTTAGGACGTGCAACATGACCAATATCCCACTGTATCTTCAATAGGGAATGAGTTGAAAAACGACCAACCTCAGATTTCCCACTTCCTGGTTGGATTTTTTCTCAGGTTTTTGCCTGCCATATGAGTTCTGTTATACTCACAGACATCTTTCAAACAGTTTTAGAAACTTCAGAGTGTTTTCTATCCAAATYTACTAATAKTATGCATATATTAGCAACTGGGACTGAGTAGCAGGCAGTTTACTCTGGGCACCTCTGGGCACCTTATTCATCCAAGCTACTCAATACTGCCCCCAGCCATAAGAAGTTAAATGTATTTGGCACAGCAGAGCAGCCCCAAAACATAACCAAACCTCCATSTTTCACTCTAGGTATGGTGTTTTTTTCTTTGAAAGCTTAATTTGTCTTCTGATGTGACTTGCCAAAAAGCTCCAGTTTTGACTCATCTGTCCAAAGGACATTCTCCCAGAAGGATTGTGGCTTGTCAATGTGCATTTTAGCAAATTCCAGTCCGMCTTTTTTATGTTTTTCTTTCAAAAGTGGAGTCCTCCTGGGTCTTCTTCCATGGAGCCCACTGTCGCTCAAAAAGTGATGGATGGTGCAATCAGAAACTGACGTACCTTCACCTTGGAGTTCAGCTTGTATCTCTTTGGCAGTTATCCTTGGTTCTTTACCATTCACACGATCCTTCTGTTCAATCTGGGGTCGATTTTCCTCTTGCGGCCATGCCCAGGGAGGTTGGCTCCAGTTCCTTGGACCTTAAACTTCTTAATAATATTTGCTGTTGTCACAGGAACATCAAGCTGCTTGAAGATGGTCTTGTAGCCTTTACCTTTACCATGCTTGTCTATTATTTCCTTTCTGATCTCCTCAGACAAATCTCTCCTTTGCWTTCTCTGGTCCATGTTCAGTGTTGTGCACACAATGATACCAAACAGCACAGTGACTACTTTTCTCCATTTAAATAGGCAGAATGACTGATTACAAGATCGGAGACATGTGTGATACTAATTAAAGAAACAAATTAGTTTGAAATATCACTATAATCCAATTATTTATTATATTTTCTATGGGGTACCAACAAATGTGTCCAGGCCATTTTAGAATATCTTTGAAGAATAAGCAATAATTCATCTCTTATCACAGCGTCTTTGCTTTATTCTATGACATACCAAATGCATGCAAGTATACATGATAAAAATTGCTTTTCAGGAGGAATGAAGCATTATTTCAATGAGCTGTATGAGACATAGAGATCAATCGAGAGGTATTGTGGGGGCGAGAGGGAGAGAGAGAGGGAGACAGACCGAGATACATATAGAGAGTGGGGGAGAGAGGTGAGACAGAGAGATAAATATAGAGAGAGAGAGAACAGAGAGATTAAATAGAGAGAGAGAGAAGGAGACAGAGAGATAAAATATATAGAGAGAAGGAAGACTAGAGATGGAGAGAGGGAGACAGAGAGATAAATATTAAGAGAGAGGGATACACTTAGAGAGGGAGACAGAGATATAAATATAGAGATGAGTGGGGGAGAGAGAGAGATAAATATAGAGAGAGAGTGAGGGAGAGAGAGAGATAAATATAGAGAGAGAGTTGGGGAGC
>NW_019946618.1:9693-18602 GCF_002910315.2 Salvelinus sp. IW2-2015
ACGGGTATAACAACAATATTTGAGCATGTCTGTAAATAGAGAGAGGAGATAATATCCAGAGAGAGGAGACATAGAGAGATAATAGAGAAAGAGAAGGAACATAGGAGAGAGAATAGAGAGGGAGACTTAGAGAGAAGAAAGAGAAGGAGACATAGAGAGAGAAATAGAGAGGGAGAGAGAGGGAGACAGAGAGAGAATTAAAGAGAGAGGGAGACAGAGAGAGAATAGAGAGGGAGAGAGGAGGGATACAGAGCAGATAAATATATAGAGAGAGGGAGACAGAGAGATAAATATAGAGAGGAGAGGTTGGGAGAGAGAGAGTGAGATAACGAGAGATAATATAGAGAGAGAGAGTGGGGGACGACACGAGAGAATAATATGAGAGCGGAGTGGGGAGAGAGAGATGGATACAACAGAGAGATAACTATGAGAGAGAGTTGGGGGGGAGATAGAGAGATGAATAGAAGACGATAAGTGGGGGAGACAGAGAGATAAGTATAGAAGAAAGGTGGGGGAGAGAGGCGAGACGACCAGCATAGATAAATATACGAGGAGAGAGTGGGGGAGAGAGAGAGAGACAGAGAGAATAATATAGAGGAGGAGTGGGAGAAAGAGGGAGAGAGAAGCGGGAGACAAGAGAGAATAATTAAAGAGAGAGAAGTGGGGCAGAGAGAGAGATATCATAGACGAGAGAGTGGGGAGAGAGGGGATGAGAGAAGGATATAAATAACAGGAGAGAGAGAAGTGGGGGAAGAAGGGAGACAGAGTGATAAATATAAGTAATATAGAGAGAGAAGGGTGACAGCGAGATAAATATATATATAGGAGAGCAGGCGACAGAGGAGATAAATGATTAGAGAGAGAGGGACAGAGAGAGATTGGGTGGGGGAGGAGAGAGGGAGACAGAGATTAATATATAGACAGAGAAGGAGTGGGGGTGAGAGATGGAGACAGAGAGATAACATAATGAGAGGAGAGTGGGGGAGAGATCGAGAGGGAAGAGAGAGGGAGACAGAGAGATACATATAGATGAGAGTGGGGGAGAGAGAGAATAAATAGAGAGAGAGAACGGAGAACATATGAGAGGTAAATATAATTAGAGGAGAGGGAGACATATGAGAGAGAAGGGAGAGAGGGAGAACAGAGAGATACATAGAGAGACAGAAGGAGACAACTAGAGAGGTAAATTATAGAGAGAGGGAGAACATAGAGAGAGAAAGAGGGAGGGAGAGAGATGGAGACAGAGAGAGAGTGGGGGGAGAGAGAGGGAGAGAGAGCGGGAGACAGAGAGATAAATATATAGAGAGAGTGGGGTAGAGAGAGAGGGAGACAGAGAGATAAATATAGAGAGAGAGTGTTGGAGAGAGAGGGAGACAGAGATCAATAGTTAGGGAGACAGAGAGATAAATATAGAGAGAGGAGACAGAGGGATAAATAGAGAGGGAGACAGAGAGATACATATAGAGAGAAAGGGAGACAGAGAGATAAATATAGAGAGAGGAGACAGAGAGATAAATATAGAGAGAGAAGGAGACAGAGAGATAAATATAGAGAGAGAAGGAGACATAGAGAGAGAAATAGAGAGGGAGAGAGTGGGGGAGAAGGAGACAGAGAGAGGAAGAGAGTGGGGGAGAGAGAGGGAGAGGGAGAAGGAGGAAGAGAGAGACATATAGAGAGAGAGGGAGAAAGAGAGAGGGAGAGAGAGAAATATAGAGTGAGAATGAGAGAGAGAGAAATATATAATTTATATATAGAAAGAGAGAATTCCACTCCTCTATGAAATATGCGATCAGTGACAGATCACACTGTGCCTCGATCAATACCCAACTAACATAGACTCTATAATACACACTCACTGACAGGCTTAAACACACACACACTCTCAATCAGAGGCAGTAATACACACTGTACTCACTCAGCTGAACATGGCTCAAGGCTAGGGGAAATATCATCTGTTTATTGCTATTGTGAATGTCTACTCTGTGAGCCTGTGTATGTGGCTCTGTGATGAGAAGCTCAACCCTGCAGGTGATAGCACTTACACACTGAGCAAAAATAGAAACGAAACATGCAACAATTTCAAAGATTTTACTGAGTTACATTTCATATAAGYAAATCAGTCAATGTAAATAAAWTCATTAGGCCCTAATCTATGTCTTCACAATACTGGGAATACAGATCTGCATCTGTTGGTCACAAATGCCTTTAAAAAAAAAGTTAGGGTGTGGATCAGAAAACCAGTCAGTATCTGGTGTGACCACCATTTGCCTCATTCAGCGCGACACGTCTCCTTCGCATAGGCAACTCACAGGCCTACCCTTGAGAGGAGTGCGATAGGGGCGACATCAGTGAAGAGCAGGAGGAGGGAGAATCAGTCCTGAGGCGAGGGGATCAGTGATAAAATATAAGAGGAGGAGGGAGACAGACGGCGAGTGCGCGCGGCGAACAGCCCATTATAGTTCAGGCAATAGCCCCACTGGGACCCATTACTAATTGGTAGAATAAAGTAGGCAGAGAAGTCTCGTACATTAACAGTGTAGAGGTTTTTGGTACAAGGTTACGGCATGGATAGCTATATCATTTTTGGCAAAAGCAAAACAGTTGACTTAAATTCTTCCTTGGCATGCATTGTATCTTTTGGCTGGACAAAGTGCTTTTAATATAAATATAAATAATATATATATATATATTAATTTATATATATATTATATATATATATAATATTATATATAACGGTACATCTTGTAGCTATCTTAATTTCATCCCACCTCATGTAGGCTATAATAGTTTTTCAGTACTTACTAGGTTAGCCATAAGATGATGGATAATCCCATTATCCTAGATTTTCTGTACCACTGGCTAATGTAAAACTGCAATAGGATACATACAATAATTACTTGTAGAGGTCAGGTGGACTTCATCCAAAGAAGCAAAGGTATCTTACTGACTGCATAGTGAAACCGAATCCGTCTGCCACTACTAAACTGAAGCTGAAAAAGGGATGAGGTCCTGTGCTAGATCTGAAACCTGCTGAACTGCAGGGGTTTGGTATGAATCCGCAGGGTGTGAGTCTAGGACTGTCCCTGCAGTGACGGTGTCATATGTCAGCATCATGACTTATTGATTCCAAGAGAGCTTGGAAAGTAGAGTTAAGACTCCAGAAGGACCACTAATGGAAGACCTTATGAGGCAAATTAGCATCAAAACATTTGGTGAATTATTAAGCATTTAGTACTGTAGTTTGCTGTTTTAGATCTCAATATTGTGGGTTGGGATACAAAGGGTATTGGTAGAAAAATGTTCCTCCTTGGTCCTTCTTTATAAGAGATGACCAAATTGACGAATAGCCTGTAGACAGCTTTTATGTATAAAGTGAAGCTTTGTTTCACCATAAACACTTTTTTGTTTGGATATTGTGTGATTTAATCGTGACGACTGGTCTTACATACTTAACCACCCCAAGCAGTTGTATCATGAACAAAGATGCACATTCGTTTCTATACAATACAGAATTCAGCATAGGGATGTGAGATTGGTGTCGAGCAGTTCTGAAGTGTTTTCTCTCCAAGACTGAAATGGTTCTGCTGCTGGCGTTAATAGAGAACGGTAATATCACAAGGAAAGACAAGTTTTGAACAGGCAACAGTGAACTGTTTTGTGAATGGATGCAAGTGGCAGCAGAATAGGACATGTCACAGAGTGAAGGCTATGTTTACTGATAGTCTAGCCCCCCCTTGAGTCTTCTCGCTCTCATCTTTCCTCTTCTTGTCCCTCATCCTTTGATGTTGCAATCAAGCAATGCTTGTATGTGAGAAATTTCCTAACAAGTGCAACTGGAATGCATTGGCGAGTGTGCCTCGGCATCGTAAATGCTTTTCACTCCTTTGTCCATGCTCGGTTTGAAATATTGCTAAAACACAGAGAGATCTTGATTAGAAATCATCACATTTATTTCAGAGCATGCACTGTCAGAGTAAGAGGGAACTGGTGCATATGCTGTTAGTCATGTTTCTTTTAGCAGACTGGGTCCAATGAAATTTGCATTTCAGGTGGTTTTAATTGGCAGAGTAGCATTATGCAAAATAGGATGTTCCTGCTATTTTAATCAGGCCTGAAGAGAATGTTGCTCTGACGCATGATGCTGTGAATCTTTTTCAGAGAAACTCTGAAACACTGATGATATTCTGTCTCAAGCGGAAGCTGGTGGATGAAGACTGTGTTCGTGTATATGTAGTTATTTTGTCCTGAGTCAAAGCTTTAAGGCTAACGTCGTTAAATCAGGCCCAAGGGCTTATAGGAACCTGCTGCTGGACACTCCCTTCATTTGCATATAATTTATCTTGAATAAACATGACTGTTAACCTAGAAAGTAACAATAATTTGGAGTCAGATTCACGGTCATTTGACGCAAAGGACAGGAAAAGGAGCATTCCTTATTAGATATGGTTTTCTTCCTAGCCCATCATTGAAAAATAAGAATTTGTTCTTAAATGACCTTGCCTAGTTAAATAAAGGTTTTTAAAAAAAGGGTAGTAAAACTACCTCCTCGTTATCCATACTTGTTTCGCCGTTTGGCTCTACTGAACGCAAACCCATAGCAGTCTTAATGAGCAGCTTTAGTAGTTATTTTAGACCTTAGAGTAAAGTTCTCTTTACCCTGACTGTAGTTCCATGGACCAGGATAAACTTATCCAAGTAACCAATTGGTCTTCAGACCAATTTCTTGTATTTTTTTAGGAAGTGAGCTTTATGCAACATCTTTTTGTGTGGACGCATCGCACCTTTGCTGGTATTCAGACTAAACATTGAGGATTTTCACATATTGTGAGCCACCACCAAATTACTACCCTAATGATACAAAGGGGAGTTTCCTCAATATTGCAATAAATCTAGTCTCCATCAAAATCAATGTATATTAATAAAGCACCTTCTTACATCCAGGCTGAATCTCAAAGTGCATGTAAAGAAACCCAGCCTAAAACCCCAAAAGCAAGCAATGCAGTGTAAGAAGCAAGCAAAAGTCTCCATCAAGTATGGTGAGCATCTCCTGACACAAAATAGCCAGCCCTGGGGGAATGTAAATTACTGCAAGGAGTTGCCTCCATTCAATATTGCAATAAATAACAATCTATACTACATTATAAACTGGGTAAGTTTGCATCTGGATCTGATGGCGGAAGCTGTGTATATCAGACAGTTATAAAGCTGGGTGGTTCGAGCCGAATGCTGATTAGCATGACAGCCCGTGGTATATATACCCGTATACCACGGGTATGACAAAATATTTAGTTTTACTGCTCTAATTACGTTGGTAACTCATTTATAATAGCAATAAGGCACCTCGGGGGTATGTTGGTATATGGCCCAACATACCACGGCTAAGGACTGTGTCCAGCACTTCCGCTGCTGCAATCATGAGTAAGAAATGCCCCTTAGGCCGTGGTATGTTGGCAATATACCATACTCCTCGGCTTATTGCAATGCGATGAAAAAATTGGCTACTGTGGGTGTGGTGTATTACCTACTGACCGCATGCAAGCCTCTATCTCAAAAGCCATCTTAACCCAACTGGAGTTCTCCTGCGGGGATTCATGTCTTTATCCTCTCGGCTTGCCACAGATTGTTATCTCTGCACTAATAACCACAGTCATGATTTGGTCAGCTTGTCTGCGACCTCATGTAACAAGGTGGTTTTGGTGAAACCACGCTTGGTGATGAGTAAACACTTGCTATGAGAACCTGGGAAACTCAATTCAGCTAATGCTTGAGCTTAGCGGGCCTGACAGGGGTGTGCTTGTCCGGAGAGTGAAATGAGATTACGGATTTCAGACACGAGACTCGCATATTAAAATGTTTCTCCTTTTAGAGCATGAGGAATATTTGAAAACAATCATATGTGTAAGAATGAATTTTAAATAGCTTTTTAATATTTTGTAAATATGAAGAAACCAAGTAATTAGTCCATGTGTAGTGAAGGTCTAAACAAATGGTCTAATATCTAATCCTAAAAAAGAGCAGTAAAACGTTCATGTAGAATATTTGTGTCACAAAGGCTATAAGCATGTTGCACATTTTTTGGCAAAGGCTCCTCCCGTCATACTTGTACAAAATGGCCGCTGTCAAAGAAGAAGCGACCCAGACTGTACACAGAGGTTTTCTATGAGCAATAGTGTTGCTCATTTTGTCTTTCAATTGCAAGGAGGTAGTTATTTCTTATGCTTAGTGGGGACAGGACTGGTGGTTTTGGCTTTCGGCTCCTCACATGACACACTCACTACAAGCTAATACATAAGGGCGGGAGGTAGCCTAGCGTTAGAGCGTTGAGGCCAGTAACTGAAACTAGCTAGTTCGAAATATATAACAATTTCAATTCACACAATGCTTATTAATACAAACACTTGTGTAAAATAAGGACAAATATAAAGCACCAAATAAATACAGTCTGGTGGTGCATGAGGAGACCTGGGATTTGAGCCCTGTCTGCACTCTGACCAGCAAAGAACTCAACTAAAACAATTGCACCATCTCCCTTACAAAAACATTTCAGTTTAGAAACAGCCGTAGAAAGCAAGTAACTGCAGTCGACTGTGGGTATTGTTGGACCACAGTAATTGGCAGGCATATTGACTCTAACTGCAATATGTTTCTTAAGAGCTCTGACTGTAAATCGATATTTACGTTGTACATTTAGTTAAAAATTATGTTTTTATTTATTCTTGCATCTGGGCTGTAGTAACCTTTGAAGTGTGGCACGCATTTGTTTAGTCTCTGACAAATATGTTGACCTAACGTTGGGAGGGGAAAGGTCATTAGCCCTGCAGGTGCTTTCAGAACAGGCCTGTTCCAGGGAACGGACCCAGTGGGGCGATGGTTCATTCAGTAGCTAAGATTGAACACCTGACAACCTGGCAGAATGCCACTTATGAGAGAGAAAGTAGGGGGGAGAGAGACTGAGGGGACACTGGCCCTTCCATTGCTGATCTAACTCTACATTTAACTTTTACATTTAAAAACATGTAATATCTTATTATTTTGTTATATAAATCAATGTAACAGATGTATGTAAATATGTCAAATTAAATTAGCCTACACCTTATCCAATCCTTTCCCTTCTTTCCATAGTCTTCAAGAGCAAGTACACTACATTGCCAAAAGTAATGTGGACACCTTGCTTTGTTGAACATCTCATTCCAAAATCATGCGGCATTGATAATGGAGTAGGGAGGTTGGCACTGATGTTGGGCTGATTAGGCCTGGCTCGCAGTCGGATGTTCCAATTCATCCAAAGGTGTTCGATGGGGTTGTGGTCAGGGCTCTAATGCAGGCCAGTCACTTCTTTCAACATCAATCTCGACAACCATTCGTATGGACCTCGCTTTGTGTAAGGGGGCATTGTCATGACTGAAACAGGAAAGGCCTTTCCCAAACTGTTGCCAAAGTTGGAAAGCGCAGAGTCCGTTCCTAGAATGTCATTGTATGTTGTAGCGTAGATTTGAACTTCACTGGAACTAAGGGGGCCTAGCCGAACCATGAAAACAAGCCCAGTAACCATTTTCCTCCTCCACCAAACTTTACAGTTGCACTATGCATCCCCGGCAGGTAGCGTTCTCCTGGCATCTGCCAAACCCAGATTTGTCACCGGACTGCCAGAATGGTGAAATGGGAATTCTTCACGTCGAGGCGGGCGAGTTTACACCACTCCAAGCCGACGCTTGGCATTGCGCATGGTGATCTTAGATTGTGTGCGTCTGCTCAAGGAAACCCATAAAGTTCTTGGTTCGCGTTGCTTCCGTTCTATTCTATCTATTACAATATTGTCTATGGCGATTGCAATGGACTGTGTGCTCGATTTTATACATCTGTTACAACAGGTGTGGCTGAAAATAGCCGAATCCACGTAATTTGAAAGGGTGTATATAAATAGTGATATTATTCTATCCTAACACAATATAGGACCTAGTGTATGAACAGTTGGCCACCATACACAATTTTGTAATGTATTTAACGACAGGGAAATCAGATTTGCTCGGTTGCTGTTATTTACACTATTAGAATATGAAGAACAGATCTTATTCCCACGGTGCTATATTTGGCAGATGAGAATGAGAACAGGCTGACATCCGGGAGGATCAGATGAGAGAGGAGGAGGGAGAAGCTGAAGGCGAGGGATTCAGTGAGAGAGGAGGGCAGAGAGAAGCGAAGGCCGGGGATCAAGTGAGAGAGGAGGGAGAGAGAACAGGCTGAGGCGGGGGATACAGTGAGAGAGGAGGGAGAAGAGAACAGGCTGAGGCGGGGATCAGATGAGAGCGGAGGGAAGAGAGCAACAGGCCTGAGTCGGGGGATGCAGTGAGAGAGGAGGGAGAGAGAACAGGCTGAGCGGGGGATCAGTGAGAGAGGAGGGAAAGAGAAACAGGCTGAGGCGGGGGATCAGTGAGAGAGGAGGGAGAGAGAACAGCGCTGAGGCGGGGGACAGTGAGAAGAGGAGGAGGGAAAGAAACAGGCTGAGGCGAGGATCAGTGAGAGAGTGAGGAGGGAGAACAGGCTGGGCGAGGGATCATGAGAGAGGAGAGGGAGAAACAAGGCTGAGGCGGGGGCAAACAAATGCGAGTATAAATGTTTCTTGGTACTAGAGGGTCGGTTAGTTGGAATATGTCTACGTCTAGGTTAGTCCTATCCACCAAAGAGCACCCTAACAGGCTCAATGGGTGATATGTCTGGTGAGTAGCAGGCCATGGAGTATGTAGCTTCCAGGAATTGTGTACAGACCCTTGCAGCATGGGCCGTGCATTATCATGCTGAAATATGAGGTGATGACGGCAGATGAATGACACAACAATGGACCTCAGGATCTCGTCACGGTATCTGTGTGCATTGAAATTGGCAATCGATAAAATGTAATTGTGTTCGTT
>NW_019946618.1:18627-29166 GCF_002910315.2 Salvelinus sp. IW2-2015
TAGAGTTGATCAGGCTGTGATTGTGGTCTGTGGAATGTTGATCCACTCCTATTCAATGGCTATGCACATTTTCTGGATATTGGAGGGAACTGGAACACTCTGTCATACACGTCGATCCAGAGCATCCCTAACAGGCTCAATGGGTGATATGTCTGGTTGAGATATGCAGGCCATGGAGTATGTAGCTTCCAGGAATTGTGTACAGACCCTTGCAGCATGGGGCCGTGCATTATCATGCTGAAATATGAGGTGATGACGGCAGATGAATGACACAACAATGGACCTCAGGATCTCGTCACGGTATCTGTGTGCATTGAAATTGCAATCGATATAAAATGTAATTGTGTTCGTTGTCCGTAGTTTATGCCTGCCCGTACCATAACCCCACGCCACCATGGGCCACTCTGTTCACAATGTTAACATCAGCAAAACCTCTCGCCCACACAACGCCATACACGAAGTACTGTTAAAACCGGGATTCATCCATGAAGAGCGCAGCTCCTGACCGAAGGGCGGCTCTGGCAGCTCCTGACCGACGGGCGGCTCTGGCAGCTCAGGACAGACGGGCGGCTCTGGCA
This sequence comes from Salvelinus sp. IW2-2015, assembly GCF_002910315.2. Lineage (NCBI taxonomy): Eukaryota > Metazoa > Chordata > Actinopteri > Salmoniformes > Salmonidae > Salvelinus > Salvelinus sp. IW2-2015. The sequence goes on from NW_019946618.1 coordinate 19,206, forward strand.
GCTCCGGACTGACGAGAGAACCTGGAGGGAGGAGACGGAGAGACAGCCTGCTGCGTGGGCTGCCACAGGACCCACCAGGCTGGGAGACCTACAGGAAGCCTGGTGTGTGGAGGAGCACCGGATGGACCGGGCTGTGGGGGAGCACTGGAGCTCTGGTGCGCAGCCTTGGCACCACTCCTCCAGGCTGGATGACCACTTTACCCGGACCCTCCAGAGTGCAGGCACAGGTTGAACCGGGCTGTGGGTGAGCACTGGAGATCTGGTGCATCCTACGTGCACCTCTCCCTTAGGCTCAATTCCACATTTGCCCGGCACGAGCGGAGCGCAGGCATAGGACTCACTGCACCCTCCCAGCGCCCCGGAGACACAGCACGCAGAGCCGGCGCAGGATACCCTGGGCCGAAACGACGTACCGGAACCAGACACGCTGAGCCGGCACAGCACTCCCTGGCTGGATGCCACTCTCGCATGGCACTTGCGGGGGGCTGGCCTATAGTGCTCTGGGCTATGAATGCGTACTGGCGACACCGTGCGCTCCACCGCATACACGGTTGCACTATATTAGCTATAATACTGATAAATGTATGTTTAGTTACCATTCCTGTTGCAGCTTTGCACGGTCTGTTGTTACACAGAGGTCTCTTCTGCCACTGCCGAACTACGAGGAACGATCAAGCTGTTCCGTCCTTCTCCCTATATGTAGCCTTTGTCTTAGCGTCTCACATACACATTGCCAATTTATTGCCCCTCCACATCTGCATCTCCTCATGCCTCCTTGCAGCATGCCAAGGCACGTTCACACAATGAGCAGGACCCTGGCATCTTCTTTTGTTTTTCAGATCAGTAGAAAGCCTCTTAGTTTCCAAGTTCATAACTGTGACCTTAATGCTAGCGTTTTAACTGTTAAGTGTCTTAACGACCGTCCACAAGGCATGCATTCATGTTTATGTCCATTGAAACAAGCATGGAAACATGTTATACGCCTTTTACAATGAAATCTGTGAAGGTTATTGGATTTATACGAAAATCTTTGAAAACCAGTCTAAAAACAGTTCTTTTTGTCTGAGTGTACTTTTCCACCCTGCCCACGCGAATGTTACACGGTGTTCAATAAAGACTATGAAAAAGTAAAATATTGTGTATTTAGTTTCAAGCAGACTGTTTGTCTATGTTGTTGACTTAGATGAAGATCAGATATAACATTTATGACCAATTTACACAGAAGTCCAGAATTCCCAAAGGGTTCACATACTTTTCTTCAACTGTACTTGATATGGATTTCCCAGGAGATGGGAACAGGAAGCAGTAATATTCAAATCCCCCAAAAGTGAAACTGGGAAACATGTTCATGAACCAAAATGACCACCCGCTGACCGGGACTAGCTAATGTGTGACAGTCATCACAAACAAGGTTCCAGATATCAAGTCACTGCTAGGTCTTTCAGTTGTGTCTGGCAGAACCGTGTCTGCCAGAATAGCCTAGCAACTCGAGTTCTCAGTCGAGATCTACTGGAAAGAGTCCATCGAGCAGGTGGAGTGTCTGAAGGAGAGTCCATTACCAGAGTGGTGTGTCTCCATTGCCAGGTCTCCAATCTCCCATCTGCTACCAGGCTATGAGAGACGGTAAGAGAAGGCAAATGATGAATACCAACAGGAAACACTTGATCCCTACTGCTGCTAAGCAACTAATGATTTATATCACCCTAGGAGTCCCTGTTCCACTACCTGTCCAGTTCGCGCTCCAGGCGCAGCTCCCGCCACACTTCTCTTTCCAGCTCCTCAAGCTTGAGCGTTCTTTCACATCCCAAGCCAGTTCGGCCAAGTAAATGTTCTTCCCCCTTCCAATTCACTCTGAAACCTTCACAACACGGAACAATAAAACATAATTACCTTCATGTTTCTACAAACTCAAACGTCCACCATACTATTTCTTAATTATTCTATAGGAAGTCAACGTATTCCACACCTTGCTTATGTTTTTTTAACGAAATTTGGGTAAAATTCTAATAACACTCACTGTTCTTGAATAGTTTCTACCTTGGCAAATAGCCATTCTCTTAAAATCCCCCGTCAGTAGATGTGGACGTAAACTCCCTTGCCTGCAAGACTAGAACTGCTTCAAAAGATTTTTCTGATAGAGAGAGAGAAAGACAGATAATTACACCCTTGCCTTCCACAAGTTTTCCTGTCTTGTCACTGATCAGAAAAACCTTTCCCGATCCATGAGAGACAGCAAGTTAACATACGACAGTGGAAATAAAACGCATGGAAAAAAAAAAGTGTGTTTTATAATGGCATCTAGAAAGTAACCACTCTAACCTGCATGGCACAGCACTGCTCTCCCACAGCAACTAACACTATGATTAGCCACGTTAGCGATACTCTTACACGTACAACCACCTGAAAGGGAGGAAGCCACAAAAGACCCATTTTAGAGGAATCAGTGTGTACAAAAACACCCAATCCCAAATCTCCTCTAACCCCTACCCCAATATTGATGATTGCCTTTATTTAACCAGGTAAGACATTAAGAACACATTTTCTTACAACCTGCCACTAACAATGACCCATATGCACTTGTAGATATTGGATTGTGTAAACTAGCAAGAACTGCAAACATTTCACCTAGCCATTCATATGCTTTACACCTGTCAATTTTTCTCAGTTCCATATAAGTCCACTTTAAATTTGGAAAGAAATAGAGTGCCCATGCCTGCGCAGGAGGATGAGCCCGTCTGCAAACCACCCTGCTCGTACGGCGAGTAGCGACGCCTGGCTTCTCGGTAAGCAAAGAGGAGTGGGCTCAGGTCTCCAACCTGACCTCCTGCCAACACGCCCCGGTTGCCCCGCCCCAAAACCATTTTTTTGGGGCTGCCTCTCGGTGCCTGTCGCCGCTGACCGTGCTACCCCTCATATCGCCGCCCTCAAGCGTTCTCGTTGCCTCCAGTGTCTCCTTGGGGCGGCGATATTCCCAGGCCTGTCCCAGGGTCCCTTACCGATCGAGTATCCTCCTCCCAAGGTCCAGGAGTCCAGGAGTCCAGAACCCTCGGCTCCTGGTTACCACGCTGCTCTGGTCCCTGTTTCTTTGGTGGGAGTTCTGTAATGGTTTTACTCTTCCTCGTCTTGATGACGAGTATGAAAGATCGGAACCAAGGTGCAGCGTGTACAGTGCCATTTAAATGAATATCCAACTTGAAACACTGAGATGACAAAACAACAAAAAGAGATGAACGAGAATGAAACAGTTCTTATGAATAAACACAGACACATAAAACAATACCAACACACCCACTATGGGAATAAGTCAGGCTCCCTACAAAGTATGGTCTCAATCAATAGCGCTATGTCGGATGCGTTTACTATGCGTTGTCTCTGATTGAGAATCCGATACTTTTCAGGGTAAGCCTGAGGATATGTCCGTAGTTTATGCCTGCCCGTACCATAACCCCACCGCCACCATGGGCCACTCTGTTCACAATGTTAACATCAGCAAAACCTCTCGCCCACACAACGCCATACACGGAAGGTACTGTTAAAACCGGGATTCATCCATGAAGAGCGCAGCTCCTGACCGAAGGGCGGCTCTGGCAGCTCCTGACCGACGGGCGGCTCTGGCAGCTCAGGACAGACGGGCGGCTCTGGCAGCTCCGGACTGACGAGAGAACCTGGAGGGAGGAGACGGAGAGACAGCCTGCTGCGTGGGGCTGCCACAGGACCCACCAGGCTGGGGAGACCTACAGGAAGCCRGGTGTGTGGAGGAGGCACCGGATGGACCGGGCTGTGGGGGAGCACTGGAGCTCTGGTGCGCAGCCTTGGCACCACTCCTCCAGGCTGGATGACRACTRTAGCCCGGACCCTCCAGAGTGCAGGCACAGGTTGAACCGGGCTGTMGGTGAGCACTGSAGATCTGGTGCATKCTACMRGCACCTCTCCCTTAGGCTCAKTMCCCACATTTGCCCGGCACGYGCGGAGCGCAGGKATAGGACMCACTGCACCCTCCCAGCGCCCCGGAGACACAGCACGCAGAGCCGGCGCAGGATACCCTGGGCCGAAACGACGTACCGGAGACCAGACACGCTGAGCCGGCACAGCACMCCCTGGCTGGATGCCCACTCTCGCATGGCACTTGCGGGGGGCTGGCCTATAGTGCTCTGGGCTATGAATGCGTACTGGCGACACCGTGCGCTCCACCGCATAACACGGTGCCTGACCAGTACAACGCTGCTTTCGGTAAGCAAGAGGAGTGGGCTCAGGTCTCCAACCTGACTCCGCCACACGCCCCGTGWGCCCCCCCCAAACATTTTTTTGGGGCTGCCTCTCGTGCCTGTCGCGCTGCCGTGCTACCTCCTCATATCGCCGCCGCTCAGCTCTCGTTGCCTCCAGTTCTTCCTTGGGGCGGCGATATTCCCCAGCCTGTGCCCAGGGTCCCTTACCGTCGAGTATCTCCTCCCAAGTCCAGGAGTCCAGGAGTCCAGAACCCTCTGCTCCTGGTTACCACGCTGCCTGGTCCTTTTTTGGTGGGTAGTTCTGTAATGGTACTCGTCCTCGTCTGATGACGAGTATGAAAGATCGGACCAATGTGCAGCGTGGTAAGTGTCCATTTTAATGAAATCCAACTGAACACTGAATGACAAAACAACAAAAGAGAATGAACGAGAATGAAACAGTTCTGTATGGAAAAACACAGACACAGAAAACAACTACCCACAACCCATAGTGGGAAAACAGGCTCCCTAAGTATGGTTCTCAATCAGAGGCAGCTGTCGATCGTTGTCTCTGATTGAGAATCATACTTAGGTAGCCTGTATAGGGATTTTTATTTACTCAAATTACAGCGTGCCATGTAAAGGCACGGGGACGAAGACCAAACAAACACGTATACAAAACACAGGGTTGAAACCCAAACAAAAGAGCGAGGAGTACCTCGAATAAATACACAAGTGCACAATGATACCACAAGGGACGAGACCCGTAATCACATGCGCAAATCAAGCGACATGAAAGCCAAAACAACACAGCACAGGTACTCACACGATAATCGACAGCCCAATGGAAACCAAAGGGCACATTTATACAATTATAATCACTGAAATGGGGACCAGGTGTGCGTAATGACACAGCTCCAGAGGGATCCATGACAATTATGGTGTGGGGGTGCTTTGCTGGTTACACTGTCTGTGATTTATTTAGAATTCAAGGCACACTTAACCAGCAACTACCACYGCAACCTCCAMGRTGTGTAAGGGCTATTTGACCAAGAAGGAGAGTGATGGAGTGCTGCATCAGATGACCTGGCCTCCACAAACCCCAAACCTCAACCAAATTGAGATGGTTTGGGATGAGTTGGACCGCAGAGTGAAGGAAAAGCAGCCAACAAGTGCTCAGCATATGTGGGAACTCCTTCAAGACTGTTGGAAAAGCATTCCTCATGAAGCTGTTTGAGAGAATGACAAGAGTGTGCAAAGCTGTCATGAAGGCAAAAAAGTGGCTACTTTGAAGAAGCTGAAATATATAAAATATATTTTGATTTGTTCAACACTTTTTTTGGTTACTACATGATTCCATGTGTCATTTCATAGTTTTGATTCTTCCTCTATTATTCCTACAATGTAGAAAATAGTATAAAATAAAGAAAAAACCTTGAATGAGTAGGTGACCATAAGCGTTTCACTGTAAGGTAACTAGTGTATTCGGGGCATGTGACTAATAAAATTTGATTTGTTTAAAACTTTGAACGGGAATGTATATACTGTATATAGCAAAGCTGTGCTAATCTTTCCCTTTTGTGTGTGTGTGTGTGTGTGTGTGTGTGTGTGTGTGTGTGTGTGTGTGTGTGTGTGTGTGTGTGTGTGTGTGTGTGTGTGTGTGTGTGTGTGTGTGTGTGTGTGTGTGTGTGTGTGTGTGTGTGTTGTTGCAGATGTTGAGTAATAAGAAGGGCTTACTGCCGGAGCCCAACTTGGCCGCAGCTGCTGAAACAGCATGACCAAACAGCAGCCCTACAGGTCCTCATGAGGCCTTACCACACTGGCAAACGAGGAGGTCAGACACACACACACAGACTGGACTCCCTTATTTACAGGACTATTGTAAATGAAATAGAGAAACAACTTACTTCCTAAAGTTTATTGGGTTGTACAGATTAGATTGTTTCATTTTTATCCGTCTCATCCTCTCTGTGCCCCTAGAAAGATAGAAATGGCTTTCGATTAGCGTATCCTGTCTTATCAATTCTAAGCACGTTTCTTTTTGATGAATGCTTAATCATTTATTATAATGAACTTGTTCTCAGACTACACAGAGGAGAACAGGCAGGCAGGCAGGAAGGAGTGAAGGCTGAGGGCTGGCTCTTAAAAGAGGAGCACACACAATTAGTCTAAAATTAGCCCCTGATTAAATGTTAAACTTTCTACCTATTCTGGAGGAAGCTACCATTAGCTTTGACGCATACATGTATTATGAGTAGGTTGTGGATGTCTGGAGCTATTACTGAGATTATTATCTGGCTGCTGTGTGCTATGCTCTGTTGCATACAGCCATGGGAAGTCGAAATGCCAACACATAGATTGAAAATACCTCTTTACTATCTAACTTCCATTGTCTTCAAAGAGTGGCTGATTATTTTTCCCACATTCCGTTTGTTCATTCATTCATGCACCTTGGTTGGTCTGTGAGGCCACCACAGTGAGCCTTTTCCCTTGTCAATTGAGTGTCTCAGTCAAGTTTGATACCTCTGTTATACAATACACTGACCATGCCTGCTTCCTCCCTCTCTCTCTGTCTCCAGGGAAGTTTGGGCGGCCCCCAAGTCTGTCTCCATTCCTCAGACCTCCCCTCACAGCAGCCCTGTTCCAACTGGGGAAGGTACAGCAGGTAAGAATACTGTGGAGTGTGTGAGAGTGTGTGTGTGGGAGTGTGTGTGCACATGTGTGTGTGTGTACAGGAGTGGTTCACAGGGAATGGAGATGTGAGTGTGTGTGTGTGTGTGTGTGTATCTGTTTGATGACGTGTGTTGCAGCATGTTCTAAATGTGTATACTATTACAGTGTGTTCTAAATGTACTTGCTATATTGTATTTACTTCGCGCACCATGGCCTTTTTAATTTTTTATTTATTTATAGTATATAGTTTGTTTGCCTTCACCTCCCTTATCTCACCTCACTTGCCTCATATTGTAGATAGATATTTTTCACTGTATTATTGACTGTATGTTTGTTTACTGCCATGTGTAACTATGTGTTTGTATGTGCGAACTTGCTTTGCTCTTATGCTTGCCAGTCCAATTGTAAAATGAGAACGTTGTTCTCAACTTTGCCTACCTGGTTAAATAATGTGAGAATAAAATAAATAAATAAATTGAACATCGTAATAGTACACTAACACTTACGTAGACAGCACACTTAGTAACAGCATTACATGCCTGAAGACACACATTTAGAAGCACTGTAACAATACACACCATTTAGCACACGCTGTAACAGTACACACATTTAAAGGAACAATTGCGTTGTAAGAGTTACCCACAAAACCATTTAAACACATTGTAAACGTACACACATTTAGAGCATGCCTAACGATACACACAGTTTAGACCATGCTGTAACAGACACACATTTAGAACACGCGTGTAACAGTACACACATTTAGAACATGCTTAACAGTCCACATTGTAAGAACACACTGAACTGTACACACATTAGCACACGCTGTAACAAGGTACACACATTTTAGAAACAGTGCGTAATAGTACCACACATTAGAAACATGTAACAGTACACACATTTAGAAGACACACGCTAGCAGTTAACACATTAAGAAATGCTGTAACACTACAACATTTAGAACACGACGAATGTATACACATTTAGAACACACTGTAATAGTATTACACAGTTTAGAAACACGCTGTAACAGTACACACATCAGAACACACTTAGTGTACACACATTTAGAACACATTGACATTAACACATTGAGACCACAATGAACACATGCGCTGTAAAGAACACACATTTAGAAACACACTGTAGTAGACACACATTTAGAACACATGCTGTAAAACCAGTACACACATTTCAGAACACACGTAGCAGTACACACATTTAGAACATGCTGTAAACACTACACACATTTAGAACACACTAATAGGATACACTTAGACACATTAATAGTATACCATATTAGAACACGCTGATAACAGTACACCACATTCAGAACACAGCGTAGTATACACACACTTAGAACACATTAAAGTACACACATTTAGAACACACTGTAATAGTATACACATTTTAACACCGCTGTAACAGTACACACATTCAGAACACACTGTAAGTAGTACAGCCATTAAGAACACATGTGTAAACAGTACACACATGAGAACACACTGTAATAGTATACACATTTAGAACACCACTGTAAGTATACACATTTAGAACACGCGTGTAGAACAGTACACACATTCAGAACACACTGTAGTTAGTACACACATTTAGACACATTTAACGTACGCCATTTAGAACCACGCTGTTAAGCGAGTACACCACATTTAGACCATGCTGTAACATACACACATTAGAACACGCTTAGCAGTTCACACACATCAGAACACGCTTAGTAGTACACACATTTTAGAACACAGATGTACTAGTACACAGCATGTGAGAACAGCGCTGTAGCAGTACACAATTTAGACACACTGTACAGTACACACATGTTAAACAGCGCTGTAACACTACACACATTTAGAGGCATGCTGTAACAGTACACACATTTAGAGCATGCGCGTGTAACAGTACACACTTTAGGACCATGCGTTAATCAGTACACACATTTAGAACACGCTGTAACATGTACAACACATTGTAGAACACGTTGTAACAGTACACACATTTCAGACATGCTGTAATAGCACACCACATTTAAACACGCCTGTAACAGTACACACCCTTGCAGAACACGCTTGTAGTAGTCACACATTTAGAACACATTGTAACAGTACACACATTTAGAACACTTCTGTAACACTACACCATTGAGAACCACACTGTAATAGTATCACACATTGTAGAACACTGTAGATAGTATTACACATTAGAACACGCTGTAACAGTACACACATGTCAGAACAACACTGTAGTAGTACACAGCATTTAGAAACACATGTGTAACAGACACACATTGTAGAACACACTGTAATAGTATACAATTTAGAACACGCTGTAACAGTACCACACATTCAGAACACACTGTAGTAGTACACACATTTAGAACACCATTGTAACAGTACACACATTTAGAACACACTGTAGCAGTACACACATTAGAACATTGCTAACACTACGAACGAATTTAGAACACACTTGTATATAATAACACATTAGAACCACACTGTAATAGTATACACATTTAGAACACGCCTGTAACAGTACACACATTCATAACACACTGTAGTATACACACATCTTGAGAACACATTGTAACAGACACACATTTACGACACAACTGTAATAGTAACACATTTAGAACACGTGTAACAGGTACACACATCAAACCACACTGTAGTAGTACATAAACACATCTTAAGAACACATTACACTGTAGTAACACAGTGAAACATATATACACATTTAGAAACACACTGTAATAGTAGCTTACACATTCTATAACACAGCTGTATAGTAACAGCATTTAGACACCATACTGAACGATACACACATTTCAGAACACCGTAGTAACACACATTAGAACACACTAGTAAGTCCACACATTTAGAACACATCGCTGTAACAGTACACACATTCAGAACCAGCACGTGTAGGTACAACCACATTTAGAACACATTGGTAACAGTACAAACATTTGAAACACACTGTATGAGTATACACATTAGACCGATAACAGTACATACATTTAGAACCACACGTAATAGTTATACACATTTAGAACACGCTGTAAAGTACAT
>NW_019946619.1:0-29161 GCF_002910315.2 Salvelinus sp. IW2-2015
AGAGATAAGGCAAAGATGTGTGATGTGTGTGTGGTGGGTGTGTGTGTGTGTGGTGTGTGTGTGTGTGTGTGTGTGTGTGTGTGTGTGTGTGTTGTTGTGGTGTGTGTGTGTGTGTGTGGTGTGTGTGTGCATGGTGTGTGTGTGGTATGTTGGTTGATGCTACATTGTCTTGGTCTGTGTTTTTTGCATGAGCGCTATCGTTAGTTTTTCTTTCACCTTATCTGAGCTCTCTCTCTCTGGCTCAACACGTTAGGAGAACATTCTTATCTGAGCTCTCTCTCTCTCTGGCTCAACACCGTAGGGAGAACATCTTTATCTGATCTCTCTCTCTCTGTCTCAACATGTAGGAGAACACTTATCTGAGCTCTCTCTCTCTGGCTCAATGTAGGGAGAACAATCTTATCTGAGCTCTCCTCTCTCTGCTCAACACGTAGGAGAACATTTCTTATCTGAGCTCTCTCTCTCTGGCCTCAACAGGTAGGGAAGAACATCTTATCTGAGCTCTCTACTCTCTCTGGCTCAACATGTAGGGAGAACATCTTATCTGAGCTCTCCTCTCTTGGCTCACATGTAGGAGAACATCTTATCTGAGCTCTCTCTCTCTGGCTCAACAGGTAGGGCGAAACATGCTTATCTTGAGCTCTCTCTCTCTCTGGCTCAACATTGTAGGAGAACATCTTATCTGAGCTCTCTCTCTCTTGGCCTCAACACGTAGGGAGAACATCTTATCTGAGCTTCTCTCTCTTGGCTCAACACGTAGGGAGAACATCTTATCTGAGCTCTCTCTCCTCTCTCTGGCTCAACATGTAGGGAGAACATCTTATCTGAGCTCTCTCTCTCTCTCTCTCTGGCTCAAACGTATAGGGCGAACATCTTATCTGAGCTCTCTCTCTCTGGCTTCAACACGTAGGGAGAACTCTTATCTGAGCTCTCTCTCTCTGGCCTCAACACGATAGGGCGAACATCTTACTGAGCTCTCTTCTCTCTCTCTGGCTCAACACGTAGGTCGAACATCTTATCCTGAGCTCTCTCTTCTCTCTGGCCCTCAACATGAGGGAGAACATACTTATCTGAGCTCTCTCTCTCTCTCAACACGTAGGAGAACATCTTATCTGAGCTTCTCTCTCTCTCTGGCCTCAACACGTAGGAGAACCATCTTATCTGCAGCTCTCTCTCTCTGGCTCAACACGTAGGAGAAACATCTTATCTGAGCTCTCTCTCTCTGGCCTCAACACGTAGGGAGAAACATCTTATCTGAGATCTCTCTCTTCTGGCTCAACACGTAAGAACACTTATCTGAGCTCTCTCCTCTGGCTCAACATGTAGGAGAACATCTTATCTGAGCTCTATCTCTCTCTGGCTCAACATGTAGGAGAACATCTTATCTGAGCTCTCTCTCTTGGCTCAACACGTAGGTGAAACATTCTTATCTGAGCTCTCTCTCTCTCTGGCTCAACACGTAAGGGAGACATCTTATCTTGAGCTCTCTCTCTCTGGCTCAACACGTAGGGAGGAACATCTTATCTGAGCTCTCTCTCTCTTGGCTTCAACACATAGGGAGAACATCTTATCTTGGCTCTCTCTTCTCTGGGCTTCAACATGTAGGGAGAACATCTTATCTGAGCTCTCTCTCCTCTGGCTCAACACGTAGGTAAGAACTCTATCATGAGCTTCTCTCTCTCTGGCCTCAACACGTAGGGAGAACATCTTATCTGAGCTCTCTCTCTTCTCTGCTCAACATGTAGGGAGAATCATTCTTATTCTGAGCTCTCTCTCTCTCTGGCTCAACACGTAGTGGAGAAACATCTTTATCTGAGCTCTCTCTCTTCTTCTGGCTCAACATGTAGGGAGAACATCTTATCTGAGCTCTCTCTCTCTGGCTCAACACGGTAGGGCGAACATCTATCTGAGCTCTCTCCTCTCTCTCTGGCTCAACATGTAGGGCGAATCATTCTTATCTGAGCTCTCTCTCTCTCTCTGGCTCAACACGTAGGAGAACATCTGATCTGAGCTCTCTCTCTCTGAGCTCAACATGCTAGGGAGAACATCTGTATCTGAAGCTCTCTCTCTCTCTTGGCTCAACACGTAGGGAGAACATCTTAATCTGAGCTCTCTGGCTTCAAACACGTAGGAGAACAATCTTATCTGAGCTCTCTCTCTCGGCTCAACACTAGGAGAACATCTTATCTGAGCTCTCTGGCTCAACACGTAGAAGAGAAATCTTATCTGAGCTCTCTCCTCTCTGGTCAACACGTAGGGAGAACATCCTTATCTGAGCTCTCTCTCGCTGGCTCAACATGTAGGAGAACATCTTATCTGAGCTCTCTCTCTCTCTCTGGCTCAAACACGTGTAGGAGAACATCTTATCTGAGCTCTCTCTCTCTGGGCTCAACACGTGGGAGAACATCTATCTGAGCTCTCTGGGCTCAAACACGTAGGAGAACATCTTATCTGAGCTCTCTCTCTCTCTCTGCTCAAACATGTAGGCAACATCTTATCTGAAGCTCTCTCTCTCTCTCTGCTCAACACGTAGGGAGAACATCTTATCTGAGCTCTCTCTCTCTGGCTCAAACCATGTAGCGGAGAAACATCTTATCTGAGCTCTCTCTTCTCCTCTGGCTCAACACGTAGGAGAACATCTTATCTGAGTGCTCTTCTGGACTCAACACGTAGGCGAGAACATCTTATCTGAGCTCTCCTCTCTGGCTCAACACGTAGGGAGAACATCTTATCTGAGCTCTCTGGCCTCAAACACGTAGGGATGAACATCTTATCTGAGCTCTCTCTCTCATCTCTGGCTCAACATGTAGGGCGAACATCTTATCTGAGCTCTCTCTCTCTCTCTGGCTCAACACGTAGGGAGAACATCTTATCGAGCTCTCTCTCTCTGGCTTCAACTGTAGGGAGAACATCTTATCTGACTCTCTCTCTCTCTGGCTCAAACGTAGGCAGAAACATCTTATCTGAGCTCTCTGGCTCGGCCAAGTAGGGAGAACATCTTATCTGAGCTCTCTCTCCTGGCTCAACACGTAGGGAGAACATCTTATCTGATCTCTCTCTCTCTCTCGCTCAACATGTAGGGAGAACATCTTATCTCAGCTCTCTCTCTTCTGGCTCAACACGTAGGGAGAACATCTTATCTGAGCTCTCTCTTTCTGGCGCAACACGTAGGAGAACATCTTATCTGAGCTCTCTCTTCTCTGGCTCAACAGGTAGGGAGAACATCTTATCTGGCTCTCTCTCTCTGGCTCAACACGTAGGGAGAACATCTTATCTGAGCTCTCGCTCTCTGGCTCAAACACATAGGGAGAACATTTTATCTGAGCTCTCTCCTCTCTCTGGCTCAACACGTAGGAAGATCATCTTATCTGAGCTTTCTGGCTCAACAGGTAGGGAGAACATCTTATCTGAGCTCTCTCTCTCTGGCTCAAACACGTAGGGAGAACATCTTATCTGACGCTCTCTCTCTCCTTCGGCTCAACACGTAGGGGAACATCTTATCTGAGCTCTCTCTCTCTCTCTGGCTCAACACGTAGGAGAACATCTTATCTGAGCTCTCTCTCTCTGGCTCAACACGTAGGGAGAAGATCTTATCTGAGCTCTCTGCTCGACACGTAGGGAGAGCATCTTATCTGAGCTCTCTCTCTCTGGCTCAACACGTAGGGAGAAAAATAGAGAGGAGAGATGTAGCGAGGCAGGTAGAGAGAAAGAGACTGTGTGCATGCGTGTGTTTGTCTGTGTCTCTGTGTCTGTGAGAGAGTAAAAGAGAGACAGAGAGAGAGTGAGACAGAGTGAGAGCTGAACGAGTCAAAAGGATAAATGTCAGTCAGTGCCTCATCAGCTCGGCAAGCGTGCTCTCTCCCCAAATGCCATGTGTAAGTCACACATCCAGGGCCGTCAGCCAGCCTCCCAGAACACTGTAATACGATTACGGCTCTGCTGCATGCCACCGTGTGAGTGTGTGTGTGTGTGTGTGTTGTGTATGGGTAACTCAGTATAAACTAGACTGACACAAATCCAGGCAAATAAGCTCTGTACTCACAGAAAAACAGATGAGGTGAAATTAGCATCAGAATAGTTTTAGTCTACTTTTTTTTTAGTCTCCTGAGTCAATATATATTAGGACAGCCTCAGCTCATATACACTACCGGTCAAAAGTTTTAGAACACCTACTCATTCAAGTGTTTTTCTTCATTTTTACTATTTTCTACATTGTTAGAATAATAGTGAAGACATCAAAATTATGAAATAACACATATGGAATCATGTAGTAACCAAAAAAGTGTTAAACAAATCAAAAATATATTATATTTTGAGATTCTTCAAATAGCAAACCTTTGCCTTGATGACAGCTTTGCACACTCTTGGCATTCTCTCAACCAGCTTCATGAGTTAGTCACCTGGAATGCATTTCAATTTGTCCTTCTTAAAAGTTAATTTGTGGAATGTCTTTCCTTCTTAATGTGTTTGAGCCAATCAGTTGTGTTGTGACAAGGTGGGGGGTATACAGAAGATAGCCCTATTTGGTAAAAGACAGAGTCCATATTATGGCAGAACAGCTTCAAATAAGCAAAGAGAAAAGACAGCCATCATACTTTAAGACATGGTCACAGTCACAAAAAACCATCAAGCGGCATGATGAAACTGGCTCTCATGAGGACTTCCACAGGAAAGGAAGACCAGAGTTACCTCTGGTGCAGAGGACAAGTTCATTAGAGTTATCAGCCTCAGAAATTACAGCCCAAATAAATGCTTCACGGAGTTCAAGTAACAGACACATCTCAACATGAACTGTTCAGAGGAGACTGTGTGAATCAGACCTTCATGGTCGAATTGCGCAAAGAAACCACTACTAAAGGACACCAATAAGAAGAAACGATTTGATTGGGCCAAGAAACATGAGCATGGACATTAGACCGGTGGAAATCTGTCCTTTGGTCTGGAGTCCAAATTTTGAGATTTTTTGTGTTCAACCGCCCGTGCCTTTGTGAGACCGCGGTGTGGCGTGTGAACGGATGATCTCTGCATGTGTATTCCCACCATAAAGCATGGAGAGGAGGTGTGATGGTGTGGGGGTGTATTGCTGGTGACACTGTCTGTGATTTATTTTAGAATTCAAGGCACACTTAACCAGCATGGCTACCACAGCATTCTGCAGCAATACGCCATCCATCTGGTTTGCCTTAGTGGAACTATCATGTTTTTCAACAGGACAATGACCCAACACCTCCAGGCTGTGTAAGGCTATTTTACTAAGAAGGAGAGTGATGGAGTGCTGCATCAGATGACCTGGCCTCCACAACACCGACCTCCACACAATTGAGATGGTTTGGATGAGTTGGACAGCAGAGTGAAGGAAAGCAGCCAACAAGTGCTCACACATGACTGTTGGAAAAGCATTTCAGGTGAAGCTGGTGAGAGAATTTTATTTATTTTACCAGGTAAGTTGACTGAGAACCCTTCTCATTGCAGCAACGACCTGGGAAAGTTACAGGGGAGAGGAGGGGGATGAATGAGCCCAATTATAAAAACTGGGATTATTAGGTGACCAGATGGTTTGAGGGCCAGATTGGAATTTAGCCAGGACACCGGGGTTAACCACCCCTACTCTTACGATAAGTGCCATGGATCTTTAATGACCTCAGAGAGTCAGGACACCGGTTTAACGTCCCATCCGAAAGACGGCACCCTACACAGGGCAGTGTCCCCAATCACTGCCCTGGGGCATTGGGATATTTTTTTTAGACCAGAGGAAAGAGTGCCTCCTACTGGCCCTCCAACACCACTTCCAGCAGCATCTGGTCTCCCATCCAGGGACTGACCAGGACTTACCCTGCTTAGCTTCAGAGGCAAGCCAACAGTGGTATTTCAGGTGGTATGCTGCTGGCTGAATGTCAAGAGTGCAAAGCTGTCATCAAGGCAAAGGGTGGCAAAAATATATTTGATTTTTTTTCACACTTTTTTTGGTTACTACATGATTCCATATTGTTATTTCATAGTTTTGATGTCTTCACTATTATTCTACAATGTAGAAAATAGTAAAAATAAAGAAAAACCCCTGGATGAGTAGGTGACTGTATGTTTGTATTACGGTGTCCATATTAGGACAGCCTCAGTCTCAGCAGGACTTTAAGTAAGATGCCAACAATCTTGTCTACATAGACTTTAAGAAAATGTAGGTTCTGGGGTGAAAGGTTGGTTATTCTCACATGGGGAGTCTTCCTTCACATCCTCTTTCAGAAGAGGTCATAGTGACAAGCACCCCTAACACACAATGTTAGTCTATTGTCAAACGAGAGTATGTGTTCCATTCACAAACTTTGAGGCGTATTCCAACAACATCATTGCACTGAAGGATACTGTTATGTACACTATATCCTGTTTACCTCACATAATGGGCCTTGTGTAAATTGGTGACCCCAAATGGGAAAGACACAGGGTATATCCTACATGTACTGCACAATGTTGGTTCCTTCAACAAACTCTCCCAGTCTCACGTCACAATTAGACTTTCACCATTTTGAAGTGGTTCAGGTTAGACACTAACTCTGAATGATTAAGGTAAAGGTTTCAGAGGTTAAAACAAAAATCTCAAAAACAACTTTATCATTGGATTCGAACATGCAACCTTTCGCACTAGAGGGAGGTTAGTCATTAACTCCAAATGGTAACGTAAGGGTTAAGGTTTGGGACAGGCTTAAAACAAAAGTCTCAAAAATTACTTTTATCACTGGATTCAAACATTCAACTTTCTGCACAGTAGCAGATGCTTACACCCCCTTCTCCATCCCCAACACCAAACAAAACGAAACCTACTTAAAAGGTAACAGCGCTCACAATTGCCCCTAGTGGCCTTTTTCCACGTCATTTCCGGACTTCCTCAGACATGGATGGATGTCGAATACTGACTTGTATCATGGTGACCTGGTGCCCTCAAAGCAAACTCCAAGGTCTGTGTTTGTCTTTCTAAATTCTTTGGTCTACTACTTTAGTCACACGTAGAGTATATGGTTATTGTGTAGGCCTATAACCGAATATAGCCTGGTTTCCCTGTCTATTCGAGGAGCCCACGAAAACGACTAGACGTTTGTGCTCTAACTTATTTAGTAGACAGTCCGAGATGAGCCGTTTACCATGTCTATTTAGCCTCGGATAAATAGCTCACCTTTCAAACGTATATATGGCTTGAGTGACAGGGAGGGAGAGCCTATTGAGGTCCAATGATTTGCATATCTCCTCCTCTCACAACACCTTAACCTGTAAAATCTCCACGTTGGCGGGATCGTCAAAGCCATTTACCTTATATAGCCACGCACGAAGTTGATTGACAGTATGTACACGCCCCTCCACTCGCTACTCTCCTCCCCGTTTGTCTTGCGATGCCTGTAGCCTACTACCATCCTGCCCGAACATGTTCCTACGGAAGCGGAGCGCTGGGGAAAAGCGTAGTGGGGATGAGCAAGGTTACTACCTAGCAATAGCCTACGGATACACATGGAGCCTCCATCATCTCTGCAGCTTTGCGTCTCTCACCAAGTCTAAACTCGTTCATTAGAGTCTCCAGCAAATAGTGAAACTATATATTCCTTCTTTCGGATCAGTTATGTTTCTTTCTTGCATTATATTTCCTGATAGGACTGGCATGAACGTGGATTTGGACATTTGATTTGGCACAGCCGGATTCTTTTTTTTCGTGGAACAGTCTCCTTTCTGCGCTCCGCACACAGAGCATCACATGGACGTTTTGGCGAATCACGGTATTTTTCAGGAACTCCAGCTCGTGCATGACACCGGCTACTTCTCTGCGATGCCTTCGCTGGAGGAGAACTGGCAGCAGGTGACTATAGAGTTTCGATCGTTAGCGATATCAATCGTTAACTGTAGCTATATTGCTGATGGCGGTTTGGCAAAGCCACCGAAGTGCGCTCGAATCACTGTACATAGGCGTCAACTTTCCTCCAATACCTTGCATCACAAGTTCAGAGAGAGAGGTACTATAGCCTACATGTAATAGTAACTTGTCAAATAGATGAGTCTATTGCAATTAAATCTTCATACTAGGCAATTAAATCTGCACTGATGTATTGTTACGCTATTGTTAAGAATATTACCCTGTGTGATTAAACTTTGAAGCATGGTGTCTAATATGAACAGTGTCGCAATGTAAACTTGTACTAAGTATGATTGTGTTATGATATTAGATCCTACCAGCGGAGTGCTGTTCTGTGTTGAGCCGAGCCCAGGTTGTTATTCGCTGCCGCTAATGTATCCTTCACCSGTGCGCATGGTCTCAGCTGTCAAAAGCAATTAGGGAAAAGCGGTCATAATTTCGACAGGGAAGATGTCGATCTCTGAATAATAAAAACAGTGCTTTGTACATAAATAATACATKTGCTTCCGTCGGATTACTTGTTTTGAAACCCTCGGCGGCATGAGGCGAGGAGGTTCCCCATTCAAATGCATAATGTATTAACGCAGATGTATAGGGTTGCRGTTCGAGATAAGCAAGTGGTCTTTTTACAAGATGCTGTGGAAATGGGGAATAAGAAGAGGGGGATTATAATGAGGGAATGATATGGTCCAGGAGTCAAGRCTCGGGGTTTCCGAGTCACATTGTGTCATAGTTTTTATTACACAGGCTCTATGGTGAAATGTCACGCCGGAGGACACATGGTGAAACCAACGTACTGCTCTGCTCTCCGTAGGGCTGCGGGCGTTATTCAACACTGGTCTGGTGGYATGTAAACGGTTTCACTTACTATGCAAGACAACATATACACGTTCAGTTTTCTCTATATGCATAAAGTCTCGATGTTTCTTGTTTTACGCGGTGCGTGTAAAGGCATTTAAAGAACCACGCGGTTTCCATGCCGCATGCCATCCACCTGCACTGATGGAAGCGGTTTGGGATGATCATTTTCGCCACCAGCATCGCTGGGCTGCAGGCAACAGCAGTGCATGGTAATTTGATGCCGGCTACTTGTGCCAGTAGAGTTGTTGTGTGTAAATGAAGGATAGTGGTCAGTCAGTGGTCCATGACCATGGCTCTACCCTCTCTAGTCACCTTCTTAATTGGCTTCCCGCTGTCAGCCCCTCAAACATCCAGACTTAACTCAAGATCACTGTCCAGTCACACACCAGATATTACTGCAGTCAGTTGAAATACTATGTAACCATTGATAAATGTCATATTACAGTATTACTTACTGACATGGCTCTGCCCTGGCCTGGAGAATAAAACCTGTCATCAATCTGGTAGAATCCTGGTCTGGAGAATAAAACCTGTCATCAATCTGGTAGATCCTGGCCTGGAATAAAACCTGTCATCAATCTGGTAGAATCCTGGTCTGGAGAATAAAACCTGTCATCAATCTGGTAGAATCCTGGGCTGGAGAATAAAACTGTCATCAATCTGGTAGAATCCTGGCCTGGAGAATAAAAACCGTCATCAATCTGGTAGAATCCTGGCTGGAGAATAAAACCTGTCATCAATCTGGTAGAATCCTGGCTGGAGAATAAAAACTGTCATCAATCTGGTAGAATCCTGGCCTGGAGAATAAAACCTGTCATCAATCTGGTAGAATCCTGGCCTGGAGAATAAAACCTGTCATCAATCTGGTAGAATCCTGGCCTGGAGAATAAAACTGTCATCAATCTGGTAGAATCCTGGCCTGGAGAATAAACCTGTCATCAATCTGGTAGAATCCTGGCCTGGGGGAATTAAACCTGTCATCAATCTGGTAGAATTCTGGCCTGGAGAATAAAACCTGTCATCAATCTGGTAGAATCCTGGCCTGGAGAATAAAACCTGTCATCAATCTGGTCGAATGATGACAAATCCAGGCCACACAGGCCTAGTGTCGTTTCAAAATGTTGTACTCTAGTGACACAGCCTTATGTACTTACAATGTATATGCTTGCAATATTTCCTAGATGTTTGTGTGAGTGAATGAAAAAATGTCTCAAGGTCTCGAGTTGACATCCCCAGACCAGATAAGTCATTATAACAACCTGTCTACCTGACGGCAGCCACTCAGGGACAAGCGACTGGCATTGTCCACCTCCATGGAAGAAATATTGCCTTTATAAAACACATAAAACTCTGCCTGACACACGGAACAATCTGTCTTAATGCTGTGCGCCACAGTGGAGATGTGATGCTTTACGTGATGCTGTGATAGAACCTTGTATTAAAGGGCACCACTGGCGTTGTCGTGGTGTTCCCTCCTCCCTGTCTACAGGGCATCAATCAGAATGGTTATGGCATCAGCTGCTAGGCCTACACGAGGTGAGACTGCCCGACCATAGAACATGAATAGATGCGCAATACAAATCACAGATTCAGCACCCAACCATAACCTGAGTAGGAGCACATTGCCTATTTTGTCACATGACTGACTGACCAGCTGCCTTGATAGAATTTGTGTGTTTTGTTATTCCCTGTATACCCAGTTGGTAGATGTAGAATTATCACTGGCCACATCACATGGACCTCATGGCTACACTGTAATACTACAGCCACAACACAAGGGGTGGCTGACATGACCTACAGACACAGTCTGTCTGCCCTCCAACACACTCACTTTGTCCTTCAGGGTTCACTCACAATAAGGGTTGTCTAGTCAGTACTCAGGCAACATGGCTGAATATCACTCTACCGTATCAGAGATGTGCTAGGTTTCTAAATGGAGAGAAAGGGATATAACATGTCTGTATGTCTGTGTTGTGTGTGGGTGTGTGTGTGTGTGTGTGTGTGTGTGTGTTGTGTGTGTGTGTGTGTGTGTGTGGTTGTGTGTGTGTGGTGTGTGTGTGTGTGTGTGTGTGTGTTGTGGTGTGTGTGTGTTTGTGTGTGTGTGTGTGTGTGGAGATCTTCAGCAACCTGGCAGGCAGCATGGTGGTTGATGATAGAGAGAGGGGAGGGAGGGGGTGAGAGAAGAGAGCAAGAGGAGCGAGGAAGGAGATGAGGAGAGAAGATGAGGAGAGGGCAGGGAGAAGAAGCAGAGAGGAGAGGGCAGGAGAGGAGAGGGCAGGAGAAGGGGAGAGAGGAGGGGAAGAACGAGAAGGGAACAGGAAAGGAGAGGAGAGGATGGAAGAAGAGAGGAGAGAATAGGAGGGGAGAAGGGGAGAGAGAGTAGAAGAAAGAGGAGCAAGGATAGGAGGAGAGGGCAGGAGAAGAAAGCAGAGAGAAGAAGAGGAGAGGAGACAAGAGGAGAGGGAAGGAGAGGGGAGAAACGAGAAGAGAACAGAACAGGAGAGGAGGATAGGAGAGAGAGTAGAAGCAAGCAGAGAGAGAGTAGAGGCAAGAAAGAAGGAAGAGAAGGGAAAAGGAGGAGAGGAAAAACGAGAAGAGGAAAGGAGAGGAGAGAAGACGAGGGGAGGAGAGGACTGGAGAGGAGAGGAGGAGAGAGTAGGGGAGAGAGAGTACAGGCAAGAGAAGAGAGGAGAGGAGGATAGGATAGGAGAGAGAGTAGAAGCAAGGAGAGGAGGAGAGAGAGTAGAGACAAGAAGAGGATGGGAGAGGAGAAGGAGAGTGGAAAGGAGAGAAGAGAGAAGAGGAGAGGAGGACAAGTGAGATGGAGGAGTGAAGTGCCAAGCATGCACATTGCTACTGCAGGGTTTCACATTTCACAGTCCACTGGGCCAAGCCTGCAGGAGCAGATATATCGAGAGATGTAGAGATATAGAGATAGAGAGAGTCAAAGAAAAGCGTGAAGAGACACAAGGAGCTAGACTGACTGACCGGCTTTCCCTTTGACTGACCAGGGAATCTGCCCCGGAGTATCTCTAGTGTTAACCTGACCCTGCTGCAGCCGGCTGGCTGTGTGTGGTGTGTGTGTTGTGTGTGTGTTGTGTGTGCGTTGTGTGTGTGTGTGTGTGTGTGTGTGTGTGTGTGTGTGTGGTGTGTTGTGTGTTGTTGTGTGGTGTGTGTGTGTGTGTGTGTGTGTGTGGTGGTGTGTGTGTGTGTGTGTTGTGTGTGTGTGTGTGTGTGTGTGTTGTAATCCTCAGTAGGGCCCCAGCTGCTTTCTCACACAGCATGTAGACTGGAGGAGGAGAGCACTTACACTCCATCCCTCCCTGTTCCGTCCGTCCCTCTCTCCCTCCTTCCCCTCCCGCCCGCCCTCCTTCTCTCCCTCTCTCCTTCCTTTTCTCCCTCCTTCCCACTCCTTAGTTCGTTCATATGAAGTGAAGAATGAACTCCAACGATTGTCAGACGGCAGCACTCTGGTTAGTGTGTAAGAGGACGTATACACACACACACACACAAACAACACACACAAAAACACACACACGTGTGAGGACATGACTTCTGAGACTCAGACTGCTGTGTTTCTTATAAGCTCTAGTGGGTTGTGAGTACATTTCTGTATGGGGAGATACAGGATATATACTAGCTTATTCTATGTCTGCCTTCACCACCAAGCCTGCAGTCCTCTCTAGCTTATTCTATGTCTGCCTTCACCACCAAGCCTGCAGTCCTCTCTAGCTTATTCTATGTCTGCCTTCACCAAGCCAGCAGTCTTCTCTAGCTTATTTATATATCTGTCTTCACCACCAAGCCAGCAGTCTCTCTAGCTTATTTATATATCTGTCTTCACCACCAAGCCTGCAGTCCTCTCTAGCTTATTCTATATCTGTCTTTACCACCAAGCCTGCAGTCCTCTAGCTTATTTATATCTGTCTTTACCACCAAGCCTGCAGTCCTCTCTAGCTTATTATATATCTGTCTTCACCACCAAGCCTGCAGTCCTCTCTAGCTTATTATATATCTGTCTTCACCACCAAGCCTGCAGTCCTCTCTAGAAGGGCCATGTTCCTGGCGGATTCTGTTCTGATGCTGATAGGTTACTGGTATAGGAGCAGTCTTCAATTCAGCCATTCACTTATGGAGGGATTCATTCAATTCAATTATAGTATTTTCAATAATTTTTTCATTCATTCCCCCATTCGTAGTGAAAAAGCCTGAAATATTGTCAGACGTGCACAAAACTTGTATGATAAATCACTATGGTCATTCTGATAGGATCCAGATCTCTACATTTCAAAGTCATGAAGCGACGTAATAGCAACTGTATCAAACCATCTAAAGGAACGACGTCAGGAAGAAAGAGGTTGGTGAGCAAAAGCTTTGCTCCAATCACAGGAATCCAATAGATAATCATCATGTGGATGGAGGAGAGGATGGAGAGGACAGAGATTGTCCTGAGCTAACATCACTCATGACACACGGTTTATGAAAGGGAGCTTCATGTGGTTGAGCGTCATTTATCAGGGGGCGTTACGCAGCGCTCAGGAGCCACTATCTTATGACTAGAGCGGCCATTTCTGGAAAACAGGAGGACAGAATTAAGAGGAAATAGGCTTATAGGGGGCCTGGAGCAGAGTAAAAGAAGAATTTCCATCTCAGATGGACTAATAATGTTATATTCTGTTTGCTGTAGCTAAGTCAATAAAAGTTATAATCTATTTGCTGTAGCTAAGTCAATACAGTTATATTTCTGTACTATTTGCTGTTGCTAACTCTTGTATCGTCGTCAGCCATACACTGGCATGACAATGAATGACAAAGAGGAGCTGAGCTAAACCTAACAGACTAGAAACTGGAACCACCAGACGCTAATATAATGTATATAAACTAACACAGAGCGGACCAACCAGGCTAATAATTAATGATATAAACTAACCATAGACTGGACCACCAGGCTAATCTAATGTATATAAAACTAAACATAAGACTGGACCACCAGGTATATCTAATGTAATTAAACTAACACAGACTGGACCACCAGGCTAAATTAATGTATATAAACTAACAACAGGACTGGACCTAATGTATATAAACTAACAAGACTGGACCACCAGGCTAATATAATGTATATAAACTAACACAGACTGGACCACAGGCTATATAATAGTATATAAACTAACATAGACTGGACACCAGGCTAATAATGTATATAAACTAACACAGACTGGACCACCAGGCTAATCTAATGTATATAAACTAAAACACAGACTGGACCACCAGGCTAATCTATGATATATAACTAACACAGACTGGACCACCAGGCTAATCTAATGTATATAAACTAACAACAGACTGGACCACCAGGCTAATCTAATGTATATAAACTAACACAGACTGGACCACCCAGGCTAATCTAATGTATATAAACTAACACAGACTGGACCACCAGGCTAATCTAATGTATATAAACTAACAACAGACTGGACCACCAGGCTAATATATATAAACTAACACAGACTGGACCACCAGGCTAATTAATGTATATAAACTAACATAGACTGGACCACCAGGCTAATCTAAATGTATATAAACTAACACAGACTGGACCACCAGGCTAATCTAATGTATATAAACTAACAAGACTGGACCACCAGGCTAATCTAATGTATATAAACTAACACAGACTGGAACACCAGGCTAATCTAATGTATATAAACTAACACAGACTGGACCACCAGGGCTAATCTAATGTATATAAACTAAACATAGACATGGACCACCAGGCTAATATTAATGTATATAAAACTAACATAGACTGGAACACCATGAGAGCTAGATCTAATGTATATTATAAAATTCTAACAGTTAGACATGGAACACCAGGGCTAATCATTAATGTACTCTAAATGCTAACGTAGACTGGACACCAGGGCTAATTAATGCTATCTAATCTTAACAATAGACTGTGACTCTAATTAGTATTAAACTAAGCACAGACTGGGACCACCAGGCTAATCTAAATGTACTATTATAAACTAAACAGTAAAGACTGGAGAACGGAACCAGGCTAATCTAATGTATATAAATCTAAACGTAGACACTGGAACACCAGGCACATATAGTTAAGTATCTCAAATCTAAACATTAAGAAGCTGGACACCAAGCGTAATCAATGATATCATAAAACTACACAGACTGTAACAACACACAGCCTAATTAATTATAATAAAACTAAACAAGATAATGGACGGACTGGAACACCAGGTGTAAGTCTAATATAATAATAAAACTAAAACATAGACTGAGACCTTAATCTAATGATAATAAACTAACATAGACTGGACCACCAGGCTAATCTTACAATGTATAATAAACTAACACAACATGGACCACCAGCTAAATATAATGTATATAAACTAACACCAGACTGACCCACCAGGATAACTGAATGTATAATAAACTAACACAGACTGAACCACCAGGCTAAGCTAGATATAATAAAACTAAAACCACACAGACTGGAACCACCAGGCAGGTAATATAATGTATTATAAACTCAAACAAGTAACTGGAACCACCAGGCTAATTCTAACTATACTAACATTGAACAATGAGTTCAGAGTGTGCAATTCAGACCACGATACAATGCAACTGACAGCAAGAGAGATTCTTAAATGAGATTCCTATCTGCACTGTCAGGAGAGGAGAACAAAGACATGCATAACACACCTTTATTAGAAGGCTGTTTATTAAAAGCAAACGCACCTTCTTATTCAACTGGCGAATTCAAGCACTCCCACTGTTGAATCATTGTTAAAGATTTTTGTATTGGGAATGCATCATTTTGTGTGTTGTGGTGTGTACGTGGATGCGGGAGGTGCGCTGGGTGTGTGTTGTTCTGTCGTGTGGGTTAGTGCAGCCCTTCTGGACCTCTCAGAACACATCTTTTTGAAGTGGAGTCGAGCGCGACACTGCACTTGACCTGCCCCTGGTCCGAGATAGAGTGTGTCGTGGAGGGCTCGTCATTCAACAAGCGAGAACGAAAGAGGCAGAAGGTTGATGTGCGAGGAGAATAGGCGGAAAGTGATGGGGTGGAGGTGGGTTGAAATGCTTGAAAGAGGCAAGGACGGAGAGGTGGAGTGTTGATGAAGTAAAGAAGAGGATGGAGGGAGGAGACGATGCATTCATTTGTCTGGCTCGTCTCGCTCGGAGGAGTGACTGTCACGTCAGTAGCACCCGCTTGGAGAGACGAGGAGAGGGGAGAAGAGGGGATGAGGAGGAGGAGAAAAGGGGAGGGAAAGCACATCTTTATGTATGGTTTCTGTCWTCTCCGRGCTGGACGAGCACGTCGAGCATATCTGGCAACCCTGCCCTGGGGGGATTTGATTAACAGTGGGGAGAGGAAGCCAGTCATTTATTCTCACACCAGACTCACACATGGCCAGGCAATGACTTTCACATCATTTGAGTGGAGATGGGAAGCTGTTACAGTGCTTTAGAGTGATCCGACATGCCTCGTCGCAATTCATCCTGGCATTGCAACCAGAGAGAGAGAGGGCTCAGACATTTCCGACATGTCCTTAAAATTTGGCATTTTGGCAATTCTTCTATCCTCTCTCGGTCTCGGTCTGTCTTCCTGCCTGCCTGTCTTCCTGCCTGCCTGTTTGTCTGCCTGTCTGACTGCCTGTCTCTGTTTCGTTCTCTCTCCCTGTCTCTCTCTCACACACTCAGCATCGGTGAGGAACTGGAAGACTGAGAAGGTTCATCATTGTTGTTATCTAAGACCATGGAGTTTTGTTCCAACTGAACACAGTGTACCAAGGATACATGGTACTTTACTTGTCTGCCCTATTCTTCTATAACCTTTTACCCCAGACAAACGTCAATGGAAGGTGTCCAAGCATGCCAAATCAATGATCAACCACTGTTGACAACCAAACACAAAATCAACCTCAGATCTCTCTAGTCTAGCAACACCTGTTGCTAAGCAGCCAGCACCGAGCACCAGGCAGGCTTAGGATCATTTGTTTGTTTAGTCTGGAACGATAATCCCACCTGCCCATYGAACATCGAGGTCTAGAGAAGGGAGATGTCCAATCTGTTTTCTCCATCCTCGTTTATTCCATTCCTCATCTTTCTGGTAAAGTGGATTGGAGGTGAGGATCCCAGGACCCTGCCCTCTGACCTCCTCCTCCTATGCTGAGAGGAATGGAGGAACAAGGACGGAGGAAGCAAGGATTGACGTCTAGTAAACCCAAAGAGTCCTTTACTGGGACGTGGAAGGAGGGGTTAAACACTAGTGCACTTTAGATCAGAAGTAGTGCACTATTATATGAAAAGGATGCCCTTTCAGATGCACCCAGAGAACAGAATGGGGAAGCCTTACAGACAGGAACGTAGTGCAGGATAAACGTCTGTGGCTTAGGCACGGTTCAGCTCTGTCATATTGGTATTACCCATGGATGACGGTGAGGAGATTGGGATATAAGTTACTAGGATGATGAGGAGATTGATATGAGTTACCTATGATGAGGTGAGGGAGATTGGGATATAGAGTTAACCCATGGATGAGGGAGAGGGCGATTGGGATATAAGAGTTTTACCTGATGGATGACGGTGAGGGAGATTGGATATAGAGTTACCCATGGATGAGGGAGATGGGATATAGATTACCCATGGATGAGGGAGATTGGATATAGAGTTACCCATGGATGACGGTGAGGGAGATTGGGATATAGAGTTACCTATGGATGATGGTGAGGGGATTGGATATAGAGTTACCTTGGATGATGGTGAGGGCGATTGGGATATAGAGTTACCCATGGATGAGGGAGATTGGGATATAGAGTTCCCATGGATGAGGTGAGGAGATTGGGATATAGAGTTACCCATGGATGAGGGAGATTGGGATATAGAGTTACCCATGGATGACGGTGAGGGAGATTGGGATATAGAGTACCTATGGATGAGGCGATTGGGATATAGAGTTACCATGGAATGAGGGAGATTGGGATATAGTTACCCATGGATGACGGTGAGGGCGATTGGGGATATAGTTACCCATGGATGAGGAGATTGGATATAGAGTTACCTATGGATGACGGTGAGGGCGATTGGGATATAGAGTTACCCATGGATGATGGTGAGGGAGATTGGGATATAGTTACCCATGGATGAGGGAGATTGGGATATAGAGTTACCCATGGATGCGGTGAGGGAGATTGGGATATAGTTACCCATGGATGAGGGAGATTGGGATATAGAGTTACCCATGGATGACGGTGAGGAGATTGGGATATAGAGTTACCTATGATGAGGGAGATTGGGATATAGAGTTACCATGGATGATGGTGAGGGAGATTGGGATATAGAGTTACCCATGGATGAGGGAGATTGGGATATAGAGTTACCCATGGATGAGTGAGGGAGATTGGGATATAGAGTTACCTATGGATGATGTGAGGGAGATTGGGATATATAGTTACCCATGGATGACAGTGAGGGAGATTGGGATATAGAGTCACTATGGATGACGGTGAGGGAGATTGGGATATAAGTTACCCATGGATGAGGGAGATTGGATATAGAGTTACCCATGGATGAGGGAGATTGGGATATAGAGTTACCATGGATGACGGTGAGGGAGATTGGGATATAGTTACCCATGGATGAGGGAGATTGGATATAGAGTTACCCATGGATGACAGTGAGGGAGATTGGGATATAGAGTTACCCATGGATGATGGGATTGGGATATAAGTTACCCATGGATGAGGGAGATTGGGATATAGAGTTACCCATGGATGAGGGATTGGGATATAGAGTTACCCATGGATGATGGAGATTGGGATATAGAGTTACCCATGGATGAGGGAGATTGGGATATAGAGTTACCCATGGATGAGGGAGATTGGGATATAGAGTTACCCATGGATGATGGAGATTGGGATATAGAGTTACCCATGGATGAGGGAGATTGGATTATAGAGTTACCCATGGATGAGGGAGATTGGGATATAGAGTTACCCATGGATGAGGGAGATTGGGATATAGAGTTACCCATGGATGAGGAGATTGGATATAGAGTTACCCATGGATGAGGGAGATTGGGATATAGAGTTACCCATGGATGACAGTGAGGGAGATTGGGATATAGAGTTACCATGGATGACGGTGAGGGAGATTGGGATATAGAGTTACCCATGGATGAGGGAGATTGGGATATAGAGTTACCCATGGATGAGGGAGATTGGGATATAGAGTTACCCATGGATGAGGGAGATTGGGATAATAGAGTTACCCATGGATGATGGTGAGGGGGTTGAGATGAATGAGAGAGTGAGGGACTGATCACGTGAGAGTACAGTGCAGTAATGGGAACATGGAGCATGTGGTTAGTTCAGAATGTAATGTGACCTTGGCTTCCTTACTGTGTCTTCATAGATGGAAGGAGACACAGAGAGACAAGGACCATTGACCAAGTGTAAACACTGAAGGTTGTGTTTTGTAATGTCACTCTCATCAATCACAGGCCTGAAAGCCTCACGGTGACGACAGCAAGGACACAGACGTACGGCTCCCTAAAAGGACTGTCAGGGATGAAGAACCAACGCATATGGTTGTTTCGAGTAGAATATAACTTTATTGTCTATATGTTACAGCGAACAACAGAAAGGAGGGGGAGGAGGGGGGAGGACATTACATGCTAGGTTGGAGGGTTGAGAATGGAGCAGAAGACCTGCTCCATTCTCAACCCTCCAACCTAGCATGGGGTGAAGTGGAGAGTTCCATTATGTTCATTAGAGAAGTGTGCCATTACGTTTTAGGGATGTCGCAACCCATCATGTGGTGTTCAGGGTGTCTTGGCACTGAGAAGAGGTTTGTTGTAGATCTGAAGATGTGGTGGTTTTGAGTTGCCCAATAAGAGCAGGGCATGCATTTTGTGTGTGTGTGTGTGTGGTGTGTGTGTGTGTGTGTGTGTGTGTGTGTGTGTGTGTGTGTGTGTGTGTGTGTGTGTGTGTGTGTGTGTGTGTGTGTGTGTGTGTGTGTGGTGTGTGTGTGTGTGTGTGTGTGTGTGTGTGTGTGTGTGTGTGTGTGTGTGTGTGTGTGTGTGTGTGTGTGTGTGTGTGTGTGTGTGTGTGTGGTTTA
Source organism: Salvelinus sp. IW2-2015 (assembly GCF_002910315.2). Taxonomy (NCBI): domain Eukaryota; kingdom Metazoa; phylum Chordata; class Actinopteri; order Salmoniformes; family Salmonidae; genus Salvelinus; species Salvelinus sp. IW2-2015. The sequence goes on from NW_019946619.1 coordinate 19,895, forward strand.
GGCCTGTGTGTCTTCAGCTCTGTGGCCCAATATGCAAACCCAGCGGTATTTCCATTGCTCTGAGTAATCATTTCCTCAGTTCCAACACGACCTGGCCGCTCTCAGTCAGCCAGTGTGTGTCAGGACCTCGATGTAATGTCCTCCCCCCTCCCTCTGCTGTCTCTCACTCAGAGCAATGCAGGCTGCTGGCTGGACCCGGCTACTGGAATACATATGCCCATCAGCTGTAGTGCATCAGCCGTGGTTAGGCTACGGCTGTACTATAGACAGTAATGCCCAGGCTTTAGCTCAGAGGGCTAAGTTCAGACCTAGATTTGAACCCCGGTCAGTTACATTGTGGTTCACCAAACCACCTATGTTACAATAGCAGTACAGGCTAACTCTGCTGGGATTGGAGGAGAGGAGGGTGGCTAGTTTTACAGAAACGAATGCTAGGCTGCTGAACTGGCAAATGGTCTCTATTTAGTCTCCAGACTATTCTTCTCAAATCAAATCAAAGTTAATTTGTCAAATGCGCCGAATACAACAGGTTTTTCGCTTACAGTGAAATGCTTACTTACAGGCTCTAACCAATGGTGCGGGAAAAAAAGGTGTGCGTGTGTGTGTGTGTGTGTGTGTGTGTGTAGGTAAGTAAAGAAATAAAACAACAGTGATTTGATGAATCCTGGGGCAAGTCATTCCTCACTGTCTTGTTCTGACATCAGTGGCATGGTTTGATCAGTCCTATTGGTCTGTCTCATTGCACACCAGTATAGACCTATAGAAGTCCTATATTTGGCCAAAGAGAATATCCTTCAAGCAGTTGATCCTATTTACTGTAATCTTGTGACACCAGTTCCTGTCCTGGCTGTGGGTTGTGCTGCAGCATTTTAGAGCAAATATATATTATGATGTTCTGTCTCCCAGGCAATATACAATAGACTGTATCCCCACCTCTCCCTGGCCCACTACTGTACACTCTCGGCTAGATAGGCCATAAACATTTGGTTAAAAAAGGAGGGAATTAATTACCCAGTCAAACAAATGGCTTTGGGTGTAACGTTGGGCGCCTCAGACAGTTCCAGGGGGGAGTTATTTGGGTCGCTAGCTATTTTAGTCCGGTGATGTTGCCGGAAACACCTTAGGGAACAGCGGTGTTTTATAAGAGAGCACATCAATAATGTTGGACTGTGTGTGTGTGTGTGTGTGTGTGTGTGTGTGTGTGTGTGTGTGTGTGTGTGTGTGTGTGTGTGTGTGTGTGTGTGTGTGTGTGTGTGTGTGTGTGTGTGTGTGGTGTGTGTGTGTGTGAGAGAGAGCGGAGCGCGGAGCTATAGCAAGGCAGTGATCTGTGTCCATTTTACCTGTATGCTTCTACATGCCTACTGTATAATGATGTGTTCTTGTCGTAGCCGGCTGGGACCACATCTCTCTAGAGGTTCAGTGGAGCAGGTCCCAGGTGTCTGCTGGGACCACTCTCTCTATGAGGTTCAGTGGATCAGGTCCCAGTGTCTGCTGGGACCACTCTCTCTTGAGGTTCAGTGGAGCAGGTCCAGGGTCTGCTGGGACCACTCTCTCTACGAGGTTCAGTGGAGCAGGTCCCAGTGTCGCTGGGACCACTCTCTCTACGAGTTCAGTGGACAGCAGTCCCATGGTGTCTGCTGGGACCACTCTCTCTACGAGGTTCAGTGGAGCAGGTCCCAGGTGTCTGCTGGGACCATCTCTCTAGAGGTTCAGTGGAGCAGGTCCCAGGTGTCTGCTGGGACCACTCTCTCTGTGAGGTTCAGTGGAGCAGGTCCCAGGTGTCTGCTGGGACCACTCTCTCTATGAGGTTCAGTGGAGCAGGTCCCAGGTGTCTGCTGGGACCACTCTCTCTACGGGTTCAGTGGAGCAGGTCCCAGGTGTCTGCTGGGACCACTCTCTCTAGAGGTTCAGTGGAGCAGGTCCCAGGTGTCTGCTGGGACCACTCTCTCTGTGAGGTTCAGTGGAGCAGGTCCCAGGTGTCTGCTGGGACCACTCTCTCTATGAGGTTCAGTGGAGCAGGTCCCATGTGTCTGCTGGGACCACTCTCTCTACGAGGTTCAGTGGAGCAAGGTCCCATTGTGGTCTGGCTGGACCACTCTCTCGAGGTTCAGTGGAGCAGGTCCCATGTGTCCTGCTGGGACCACTCTCTCTATGAGTGTTCACTTCCTCTGAACAGTCCCCCATAGCTCCAACCAACCAGTGAACCCACAGCCAAGGGTCTGTGGGCTGGTGTTTTTCCTCTGAAACAGTCCCCCATAGCTCCAACCAACCAGTGAACCCACAGCCAGGGGTCTGTGGGCTGGTGTTTTCCCTCCGAAACAGTCCCCATAGCTCCAACCAACCAGTGAAGAACCCACAGCCAGGGGTCTGTGGGCTGGTGTTTTTCTCTCTGAAACAGTCCCCCATAGCTCAACCACCAGTGCAACCCACAGCCAGGGGTCTGGGGCTGGTGTTTTCCTCTGAAACAGTCCCCCATAGCTTCCAACAACCAGTGAACCCACAGCAGGGGTCTGTGGGCTGGTGTTCTCCTCGAAACAGTCCCCATAGCCCCAACCAACCAGTGAACCCACAGCCAGGGGTCTGTGGGCTGGTGTTCCTCCGAACAGTCCCCCATAGCTCCAACCAACCAGGCAACCATCAAGCACACCTCTGCCACACAGTCCATTATGGGAAGCATTCATCAAACACTCCCTCACCGCACATGTGACTGATCTCTGTGTGTAAAGTGAATGGCGCTCTCTCGGTAAATGGTGAACAACACACCAGGAATACTACGCCAGATATGGGTAGTTGTGTTTGGGTTGAGATGAGGTCGTGTGCTACATGACTAATGTGGAAACTAACTATAGGGAACAAAAGATCCCTGTACCATGAAAGAGTTGTTTTGTATTGAGATGTGAACCTGTGGTTTAGATTGGCTGGGGCTCTGGACTGACTTTTCTACCTAATATGATTTTATTAATGGATAGATCAAATCCAAATCAATTGTATTTGTCACTCGCCAAATACAGGTGTAGACCTTACCGTGAAATTCTTACAGACAAGCCCGTAACAACTATGCAGTTCAAGAAATAGAGTTAAGAATATATTGCTAAATAAACTAAAGTAAAAAGTAACACAATAAAATAACAATACAAGGCTATTTACAGGGGGATCCGGTACCGAGTCAATGTGCGGGGATACAGGTTAGTCAAGGTAATATGTACATGTAGGTATGGGTAAAGTGACTATGCATAGATAATAAACACGCGAGTAGCAACAATGTAAAACAGGGGGGGGGGGGGGGGGTTGATGCAACCGGTCAGGACGGTGCAGCTGTAGAAAATGATCTTTAATAATCTGGGACCCATGCACATATATTTTGTCTCCTGACTGGGAAAAGGTTTTGTTGTGCCCTCTTCACACTGTCTTGGTGTGTTTGGACCAGATAGTTGTTGTGATGTGGACACAAGGAGCTTGAAACTCTCAACCGCTCCACTACAGCCCTGTCGATGTGAATGGGGCATGTTCGGCCCTTCTTTCCTGTAGTCCCACAAACAGCTCCTTTGTCTTGCTCATGTTGAGGGAGAGGTTGTTGTCCTGGCACCACACTGCCAGGTCTCTGACCTCCTCCTATGGCTGTCTAAACGCACGCCTGAGGGCCCCGTGTTTGATCAGTGTGGCAAGATGTGTTGTTCCCCTTATCAGATAAACTCTTCAGTCTCATCTTTCATACTAAACTGCACTAATTTCCTTTAAATGGACCTGCCTGCCAGCCTGAACCAATCAATACGAGCTTACAAAACAGGCTTCCAGGCCTGAACCAACAAACACCGGCTTACAAAATAGGCTCCAACCTGAACCAATCAAATACGGGCTTACAAAACAGGTTTCCAAGCCTGAACCAATCAAATACAGGCTTACAAAACCGAGACCAGTCTCTTGTTTATTACATAGTGTCTGACTCATACTATGCCTGCGTCCATGTGACAGACAGCTCACACGTGCACCACTCACTCACACACACACACACACACACACAACACAGAAGCAAAAGTCTGGTTGTAGTGCTTCTATCTTCACTAAAAGAGGCAGTGTAAGAAGAGGCTAGTTGTTAAGACGAGGCTCAGTTTTAAGAAGAGGCTCAGTTATTAAGAAGAGGCTCAGTTGTTAAGAAGCTCAGTTGAAGAAGAGGCTCAGTTTTAAGAAGAGGCTCAGCTATAAGATTTCAGTTATAAGAAGAGCTCAGTTATTAAGAAGAGGCTCAGTTGTTAAAGAGGCTCAGTTTATTAGAAGAGGCTCAGCTATTAAGAAGATTCTCAGTTATTAAGAAGAGGCTCAGTTTAAGAAGCGCTCAGTTATTAAGAAGAGGCTCAGTATTAAGAAGAGCTCAGTTTTAAGAAAGAGGCTCAGTTGTTAGAAGATTCTCAGTTGTTAAGAAGAGGCTCGTTGTTAAAAGAGACAGTTATTAAGAAGAGCTCAGTTATTAAGAAGAGGTCAGTTGTTAAGAAGAGGCTCAGTGTTAAGAAGAGCTCAGTTTTAGAAGAGGCTCAGTTATAAGAAGAGGCTCAGTATTAAGAAGACTGCTCAGTTATTAAGAAGAGGCTCAGTTATTAAGAAGAGGCTAGTATTAAGAAGAAGGCTCAGTTATTATAGAGAGGCTAGTTGTAAGAAGAGGCTCAGTTGTTAAAAGATTCCAGTTAAGAGATCTAGTTGTTAAGAAGAGGCTCAGTTGTTAAGAAGAGGCTCAGTTATTAAGAAGAGGTCAGTTATAAGAGAGGATCAGTTATTAAGAAGAGGCTCAGTTATTAAGAAGAGGCTCAGCGTTAAGAAGAGGCTCAGTTGTTAAGAAGAGGCCCTGTATATAGTAGAGGCTCAGCTATTAAAGAGTCTCAGTTATTAAGAAGAGGCTAATGTTAGTAGAGGCTCAATTATTAGTAGAGGCTCAGCTATTAGAAGAGTCTCAGCTAAGAAGAGTCTCAGCTATTAAGAAGAGTCTCAGCTATTAAGAAGAGTCTCAGCTAATTAAGAAGAGTCTCAGTTATTAAGAAGAGGCTCAGTTATTAGTAGAGGCTCAGTTATTAGTAGTCTCAGTTAATTAAGAAGAGGCTCAGTTATTAAGAAGAGGCTCAGTTGTTCAGAGAGGCTCAGTTATTAGTAGAGGCTCAGTTATTAGTAGAGCTCAGTTATAGTAGAGGCTCTGTTATTATGAGCTCAGTTATAAGAAGAGCTCAGTTATTAAGTAGAGCTCTCTGTTATTTAGTAGAGGCTCAGTTATTAAGATGAGTCTCAGTTTTTAGTAGAGTCTCAGTTATTATGAGAGACTCAGTTATTAAGTAGAGGCTCAGTTATTAGTAGAGTCTCAGCTATTAAAAGAGTCTCAGTTATTAAGTAGAGGCTCAGTTATAAAACAGGTTTAGTTATTAAGTAGAGGCTCAGTTATTAGTAGAGGCTCAGTTATTAAGTAGAGTCTCTGTTATTAAGAAGAGGCTCAGTTATAGTAGGCTCAGTTATTAGTAGAGCTCAGTTATTAGAGAGGCTCAGTATTAATAGAGTCTCTGTTATTAGTAGAGGCTCAGTTATTAAGATGAGTCTCAGTTATTAGTAGAGTCTCAGTTATAGTAGAGACTCAGTTATTAAGTAGAGGCTCAGTTATTAGTAGAGTCTCAGCTATTAAGAAGAGTCTCAGTTATTAAGTAGAGGCTCAGTTATAAAAACAGGTTTAGTTATTAAGTAGAGGCTCAGTTATTAGTAGAGGCTCAGTTATTAGTAGAGTCTCTGTTATTAAGAAGAGGCTCAGTTATTAGTAGAGTCTCTGTTATTAGAAGAGGCTCAGTTATTAGTAGAGTCTCAGTTATTAAGAAGAGGCTCAGTTATAAAAACAGGTTTAGTATTGGGAGGAAATTGGGATTAAAGTGCTTGCACTCTGTTTAGCGTTTCACTGAGGCAAACTCTGGGCAGAGAGGGTGAGCAGGTTCAAGCAGAGTTGCGTGCTTCTTCCACGGCACAGTCCTCAATCAGCACAGAACACTAAACAGCCTTTTCTTCCTTCTATCTTGGAGGAGAGCCTACTGCAGTGGCAACAGAGAGGTATTTGTCAATATTTAAGCAGCTTGGCTAATCTGTGTTTGAAGTTGTTTTAAAAGCGTTCCTGTGTGAATGAAGACAGGGGAGAACGACACATTGTATCTTTCTTCTGGTTTATACACCCACCCAGTTAAACCCGCGGGAGGTAAGTTGCGCTCACACACACAATGTAAACAATTCTGACATCATGAACTTTAACCCCGTCACCTGAGGCCCTAGCAGGGTGTGTAACCTGCTTTCGAAAGATCCTGCCTTTTTCACTCTTGAACCTTAATTAACCTCATTGGAAGCAAATCTCAAAGCTGTGAATCAGTGGTTGGTGGAGTTGACCTTCTTGACCCCCAGTTACCTCAGTGGGGGCATATTCAGTTATATCAGTGGTTGGTGGAGTTGACCTTCTTGACCCCAGTTAACCTCAGTGGGGGCATATCTCAGTTATATCAGTGGTTGGTGGAGTTACCTTCTGACCCCCAGTTACCTCAGTGGGGCGTATCTCAGTTATAATCAGTGGTTGTGGAGTTGACCTTCTTGACCCCCAGTTAACTCAGTGGGGGCATATCTCAGTTATAATCAGTGGTTGGTGGAGTTGACCTTCTTGACCCCCAGTTAACCTCAGTGGGGGCATATCTCAGTTATAATCAGTGGTTGGTGGAGTTCACCTTCTGACCCCAGTTAACTCAGTGGGGCTATCTCAGTTATAATCAGTGGTTGGTGGAGTTACTTCTTGACCCCCAGTTAACCTCAGTGGGGGCATATCTCAGTTATAATCAGTGGTTGGTGGAGTTGACCTTCTTGACCCCAGTTAACCTCAGTGGGGGCATATCTCAGTTTAATCAGTGGTTGTGGAGTTCACCTTCTTGACCCCAGTTAACCTCAGTGGGGGCATATCTCAGTTATAATCAGTGGTTGGTGGAGTTGAACTTCTTGACCCCCAGTTAACCTCAGTGGGGCATATCTCAGTTAATATCAGTGGTTGGTGGAGTTCACCTTCTTGACCCCAGTTAACCTCAGTGTTAGCAATAATCAGTCCCATGACTGGCTGTGAAATAGCCTTTCACAACCCCTTTCTTCAAACACTGCATATCTGTAGACGTCAACCTCAGCCTCACTACCGGACTGTGTTGACCATGGCAAATCGTTTACATGTCAGTCCTTTAGCAGACGCTCTTATCCAGAGCACTTACAGGAGCAATCAGGGTTAAGTGCTTGCGAGCAATCAGGGTTAAGTGCCTTGCTCAGGGGCACATCTACAGATGTTTGACCTAGTCTGCTCGGGATTTGAACCAGTGACCTTTCTGTTACTGTCCCAATGCTCTTAACCGCTAAGTGCCCTGCCGCCCGTAGCACCGTGCAGCAGACAGAAACAAACCCTAACAGTTCATATCTGTACAGACCCAGTTTAGCCTGTTCTCCATTCTGGACGACGTGACTTGGGTGCCCATTCTGTATCTGCACCAAGCCTGTATGAAGAGGAAGCCGACTTTTTCCGGTTCGCTGTTCCCTTTATCTCTCCCCTCTCTCTCCTCTGCCTCTGTTATCCCCCCCCCCCTCTTTCTCTCACAGCTCTTTTGTTTCGCCAAACTAATTTCCAGCCGAGTACCATTCTCTCTGCCCTGTCATTGTGTGTGGTAATGAAGATTAGCTAGCTTGTGGCTCACAATGGGGTGCCCAAATCCACCATACAGACGACTCCAAATCCCCCCGCTAACTGTTAACCCTGGTGTAAAACGCTTGTCTCCCACCCAACCCCTATCCTAACCCACTCCAACCCTTCCTGTGAGCGTGTGCAGTGGGGGCGGGGTGGTAATACTCTTCGGCRGGTTGACTGGTTGAATGGGAATGACTGTTTCCTGATTAGATTAGCGTGGATTTGGCCGCTGAGAGGGAGAGTCGCTACACCGATAAACAGCAGCTCAACCAAAGCCAGTTAAAGAGACAAGGATCTTCTCCCCAGTGAGCTCCACTACCGTCACTCTAGTCTCTCCAGTCACTGGAATAATCCACTGGGCTTGGCTCCTCTCCCCACAACTACCTCCTCTCCTCTTTTCTCCTCTCCCCCTTTCTCTCTCTTGTCTCCCTCCCCCTCTCCTCTTTCTCCTATTTCCCTCTTCCTCTCCTGTCTTCTAATCTCTCCTCTTCTCTCATGTCTTCCCCTTCTCATCTCCTCTCATTGTCACCTTTTCCTCTCGTCTCCTCTCCTCTCCTCTCAACTCCTGACACTCTTCCCCCTTTCCTCTCTCCTCCTCTCCTCTCATTTCCACCCTCTGTTCTCACTCCTCRCCTCCTCCCTTCCTCTCATCTCCCKTGTCCTCTCCATCCTCTCTTCATTGCCAGGACACACAGGTGTTTTCACAGCACGTCACAACCAAATTAGACTGCTGATCAGTAGAATACTTTTGGTTTACTTTTCTGAGGCACTGCATGATTTTGCCTCAGCCATTCTCCTAATCTTTAAATACTTTTCTCCTAGAAGGATTTGCATCTCGAAGCAGTCTGTCCATTTACTGTAGAATGTGTCCGCTATACTGACAATCGGTTGTATACTGACAAACGGGTTATAACTAAATTATTGTTATCCAAACGGTTGTTATACTGACAAACGGTTGTATACTGACAGTTATTATTACTGACAAACGGTTGTATACTGACAAACGGTGTATACGTACATATCTGACAACAACATCTGTACCTATATAAGACAGTTATATTACTGACAAACGGTTGTTTATCTGAACACAAACGGTGTATAATGACAGTTATATACTGACAAAACGGTTTGACTATACATGACAATTGGTTACTGACAGTAAATACTGACAAACGTTGTATACTGACAAACGGTTGTATACTGACAAACAGTTGTATACTAACAGATGAATACTGACAAATCGGTTGTTAATTAATGACAAGTCTAACTTATACTGACAAACGGTTGTATTACTGAACAATTTGTATGCATACTGACAAACAGTTGTATATATCACTGAACAAATCAGGTATGTATACTGACAAATCAGTTATATCCTGAACATTCGGGTATATTGACCAGTATATACTGTACCAAACGCGTTGTATTACGAACAATCTATAACACCCTGACAAACTACGTGACTAACTAACTTATACTATGACAGATTGAGCTATTAAATGGCAACGGGCTTGTACTGTATCATCTGACAAACTACACCGTTTGATTACTAC
>NW_019946620.1:0-13729 GCF_002910315.2 Salvelinus sp. IW2-2015
ATCTCTCTCAACAACTAAACACTGGTTATGGCAGAACACATAACACTGGTATGGCAGAACCACTGACACTGGTATGGCAGAACCACTGACACTGGTATGGCAGAACCACTGACACTTGGTATGGCAGAACCAACTAAACACTTATGGCAGAACCACTGGCACTGGTATGGCAGAAACCACTAACACTGGTATGGCAAGAACCACTAACCACTGTAATTGCAGAACCACTAACACTGTATGCAGAACACTAAAACACTGGTATGCAGAACCACTGACACTGGTATGGCAGAACCACTACACTGGTATGGCAGAACCACTGACACTGTATGGCAGAACCACTGACCGTGTCATGCAGAAACCACTGACACTGGTATGGCAGAACCACTGACACTGTATGGCAGAACCACTAACACTGGTTAGGGCAGAACCACTAACACCTGAGTATGGCAGAACCACTACAACTGGTATTGCAGAACCACTGACACTGGATATGCAGAACACTAACACTGGTATGGCAGAACCACTAACACTGGTAGTGGCAGAACACTAACACTGTATGGCAGAACCATAACACTGGTATGGCAGAAACACTAACACTGGTATGCAGAACCACTAACACTGGTATGCAACCACTCAGCGTATGGAGAACCAGCTAACACTGTATGGCAGAAACCACTAACACTGGTATGGCAGAACCACTACACTGGTATGGCAGAACCACTAACACTGGTAGGCAGAACCACTAACTAACACTGGTATGGAGAAACTGACACTGTATGGCAGAACCACTAACACTGGTATGGCAGAATGACTGCCATAATGATGCCACTAAGCTGTAATTGTAATGACGCATCTATTAAAGAGATTCCACTAGTTCATGTCCAGTATGAAAGAAGTTTGAGGTAGGTTCTCAAGTCAATGTCTGTGGCTATCTGCTAACACGCTAATAGATAACATAGACCTCCAGTCATTGCGCTAACGCTAGTTAGCATTGGCTACCTCAACTAGCATGTTAGCAGATAGCCACAGACTTCAGTCATTGCGCGAATGATAGTTAGCATTGGCTACCTCTAACTAGCATGTTTAGCAGATAGCCACAGACTTCCAGTCATTGCACTAATGATAGTTAGCATTGGTTACCCTAACTAGCATGTTTGCAGAATAGCCACAGACTTCCAGTCATTGCACTAATGATAGTTAGCATTGCTTGCAAAACTACCTCTAACTATCATTAGTGCAATGACTGGAAGTCTGTGGCTATCTGCTAACATGCTAGTTAGAGGTAGCCAATGCTAACTAGAGTTGCTAAATACAGTGGGGCAAAAAAGTATTTAGTCAGCCACCAATTGTGCAAGTTCTCCCACTTAAAAAGATGAGAGAGGCCTGTAATTTTCATCATAGGTACACTTCAACTATGACAGACAAAATGAGGAAAAAAATCCAGAAAATCACATTGTAGGTTTTTTATAATTTATTTGCAAATTATGGTGAAAATAAGTATTGGTCACCTACAAACAAGCAAGATTTCTGGCTCTCACAGACCTGTAACTTCTTCTTTAAGAGGCTCCTCTGTCCTCCACTCGTTACCTGTATTAATGGCACCTGTTTGAACTTGTTATCAGTATAAAAGACACCTGTCCACAACCTCAAACAGTCACACTCCAAACTCCACTATGGCCAAGACCAAAGAGCTGTCAAAGGACACCAGAAACAAAATTGTAGACCTGCACCAGGCTGGGAAGACTGAATCTGCAATAGGTAAGCAGCTTGGTTTGAAGAAATCAACTGTGGGAGCAATTATTAGAAATGGAAGACATACAAGACCACTGATAATCTCCCTCGATCTGGGCTCCACGCAAGATCTCACCCCTGGGGTCAAAATGACACAAGAACGGTGAGCAAAAATCCCAGAACCACACGGGGGGACCTAGTGAATGACCTCAGAGAGCTGGGACCAAAGTAACAAAGCCTACCATCAGTAACACACTACGCCGCCAGGGACTCAAATCCTGCAGTGCCAGACGTGTCCCCCTGCTTAAGCCAGTACATGTCCAGGCCCGTCTGAAGTTTGCTAGAGAGCATTTGGATGATCCAGAAGAAGATTGGGAGAATGTCATATGGTCAGATGAAACCAAAATATAACTTTTTGGTAAAAACTCAACTCGTCGTGTTTGGAGGACAAAGAATGCTGAGTTGCATCCAAAGAACACCATACCTACTGTGAAGCATGGGGGTGGAAACATCATGCTTTGGGGCTGTTTTTCTGCAAAGGGACCAGGACGACTGATCCGTGTAATGGAAAGAATGAATGGGGCATGTATCGTGAGATTTTGAGTGTGAAACCTCCTTCCATCAGCAAGGGCATTGAAGATGAAACGTGGCTGGTCTTTCAGCATGACAATATCCCAAACACACCGCCCGCGGCAACGAAGGAGTGCTTCGTAAAAAGCATTTCAAGGTCCTGGAGTGGCCTAGCCAGTCTCCAGATCTCAACCCATGGAAAATCATTGGAGGGAGTTGAAAGTCCGTGTTGCCCAGCAACAGCCCCAAAACATCACTGCTCTAGAGGAGATCTGCATGGAGGAATGGGCCAAAATACCAGCAACAGTGTGTGAAAACCTTGTGAAGACTTACAGAAACGTTTGACCTCTGTCATTGCCAACAAAGGGTATATAACAAAGTATTGAGGTAAACTTTTGTTATGACCAAATACTATTTTTCCACCATAATTTGCAAATAAATTCATTAAAAATCTACAATGTGATTTTCTGGATTTTTTTTCTCATTTTGTCTGTCATAGTTGAAGTGTACCTATGATGAAAATTACAGGCCTCTCTCATCTTTTTAAGTGGGAGAACTTGCACAATTGGTGGCTGACTAAATACTTTTTTGCCCCACTGTACTTGACGTGGATCCCCTGTGAGTTACACGTGTAAAGCACAGGAGCAGAACATGTGGATGATGTGAAAAATAACTCACCGGATCAGCTGGTCCACAGAACTCCCTGAAGGTCTTCGGGGAACCAGTCCCTCTGATCTCCAGGGCCATGCAGGGTCCAAACATAGTTCTGCCACCATGTTCTGTAGAATCACTCACAACAGTTAGCTGCATTGGAGTACATTGACTCCATAGTTTTTTTTTAAATTATAAAATGTTAATATTTGTGGTTGGTGGCAGTGGCTTGGTATTTGGCCATATATAGTCTGCTTTTGAGCCACAAAACCAAAGCGTGGATTGCCGGTAAGGAGGCAAAAAATACCTTTAATGCAACTAATATAAAAACTACATTTCAACCATATCAAAACCCCATATTTAAATAGGTGGCTTGATGAAGGCCATACCTCCTGATTAAAAATATTTCCTCTCAAAAGGCTTGAGGCACGTTGGGATAGAGAGAGCAGCACAGCACAGACAGGTAGGAGCTGAGAAGGGGGGGGGGGGGGAAAGAGAGAGAGAGAGAGCGAGAGAGAGAGAGAGAGATAGTAGGAGCAGAGAAGGAAACCATGGCAACAAGACAGCGAGCCTGGCTGAGCCTGATGCTGGGCTATAGCGGGCTCCCTAGACCCACCAGACTGTTAACCAAATCACGTCTGCTCTGAGGAAGCTCTCACAGCTCCTTAGATGTGCTTGAAACAGGCTCTTAGTCTGTGCACTGAAGGTCAAATCAAATCAAATGATATTTGTCACATGGCGAAATACAAACAGGTGTAGACCTTACAGTGAAATGCTTACTTACAGGCTCTAACCAACAGTGCTGTTCAAGAAATAGAGTTAAGAAAATACTTACTAAATAAACTAAAGTGAAAATAAATAATAAAAATAAAACCAAAAAGAACAAGAAAATTACATAACAATAACGAGGCTATATTACAGGGATACCGGTACCGAGTCAATGTGCAGGGGTACAGTTTAGTCGAGGTCATTTGTAAAGTGACTATGCATAGATAATAAACAGCAGTAGCAGCAGTGTAAAACACAAGTATAAAGGTGCACAGGTACATTGGTGCCGGAGAAGAACGGCGGACGTTTTTACGGGCTCCCGACAATTGTGAATTTTGTGTCTTCCTTTGCGCCGATCTTAACTTTTTTCGTGCATGATGTTTCCTCCATCGTTTCCTATGATGAAAAGAGTTTCTGAACACCAGAACAGCTATCACTAACCTCCATTTGGACGAGGACTTCTACATCAATGAGTCGGAGACGAAAGACATTGATTTGACGGTGCTATAGAGGCCAGCGTGTTGGATAGCTGAAGAGACAGATAAATCGCCTCCACCCTCCGTTCTATTGGCAAACGGGCAATCACTGGAGAATAAACTGGATGAGCTCCGTTCGAGACTATCCTATCAACGTGATCTGAAGAACTGTAATATCCTATGTTTCTCTGAGTCGTTGCTGAACAAGGACATGGTAAATATAAATCTATCTGGACAGAACGTCTGCGTGGAAAGTCTCAGAGGAGAGGTGTGTACTCTTTATTAACAACAACTGGTGTCTAATATTAAGGAAGTCTCGAGGTTCTGCTCGTCTGAGTTAGAATACCTTATGATAACCTGTAGACCACACTAGTTTTCGCTATATTTTTTCACAGCTGTCTATTTACCACCACAAACCGATGCTGGCTCTCTACTACCGCATGGTAAGCGGTACCGGAGTGCCAAGTCTAGGACAAAAAGGCTTCTCTACAGTTTTTACCCCAAGCCATAAGACTCCTGAACAGGTAATCAAATGGGTACCCGGACTGTTTGCATTGTGTGCCCCCCCCCCCCCCCCAACCCCTCTTTTACGCTGCTGCTACTCTCTGTTTATCATATATGCATAGTCACTTTAACCTTACATGTACAATATTGCCTCAATTAGCCCGACTAACCGGTGCCTGTATATAGCCTTGCTACTGTTATAACCTCGCTACTGTTATTTTTCACTGTCTTTTTACTGTTGTTTTTATTTCTTCACTTACCTATTGTTCACATAATACCTTTTTTGCACTGTTGGTTAGAGCCTGTAAGTAAGCGTTTCACCTGTTGTATTCCTCGCACGTGACAAATAAACTTTGATTTGGAATTACATTCTTCATTTCAGCTGTCACATTATTACGTAGCTTACGGTAGTCCCCAGTCACGTGTCATGTGGTGCTTGTTTACAACAACGAGAGAGCAGAGCCTTGTGTGTCCCCCAGCACAAGTTACTTCTGTGTAATGATCATGCTGTTTAATCAGCTTCTTGACATGCTACACCTGTCAGGTGGATGGGATTATCTTGGCAGAGGAGAAATGCTCACTAACAGGGATGTAAACAACATTTTAGAGAAATAAGCTTTTTGTATTTTATTTCAGCTCATGAAACATGGTACCAAGACTTTACATATGTGGCATTTATTTTTTTGTTCAGTATATGAAGTTGTATATTAACAGTCTAAAATGTGCTAAATGCTATGCAGTTGTGCATTTAGTTTGCGAATTTATTACCTAGTTAGCTATTAGCTAAATGGTTAGCTTCTTCCAAAATCAAGCATTTGCTTGGTAACAGCAGAGAACCCACTCCTGGATCAAGAGCCTTGCTGGTGAGTATTTGTTTTGTGCAGCAAACTGTGTGTAGCATTTGTAAGTTACTTGTATAGTTTAGGTCAGAAACTGTACAAAATGTTCGCAATGCGCTCGTTAGCATTTAGTTAGCATTCTCTATGAGGATTCTTTAGTAGTTGTTAGCATTTTGGTAAGTGAATTTTAAATATTAGTACTTTTTAAGTAAATACCTGCAGTCAACTTGTGCACTAGGTAATAGATAAAGCAGATTGCATTAATCATTTTGCCCTTTAGAAGATTTTTCATTATGAAACATACCAGTACTAGTTTCCCAAAACAGCAGTTTGAGCCAGTCACGTGTGTTTATTTACAAAGAAGCACAACAAGCAAAATGGGAGCTTCCTGAGATTAGTTACTCCTGCAGAGCAATTTAAGTTACACTTGTATAAAATTCACTACTAATGTTTGCCAGCTATATATATATATATATCTTATAACTATTAAGTTAACTATCTAAGATGTGCCAAATGAATTCTCTCCAGCTGGGTTTGGCTAACTTGCTAATGTTAGCTAAGTGGCTAATGTAAGCTAAGTGGCTAATGTTAGCTAAGTGGCTAATGTTAGCTAAGTGGCTAATGTTAGCTAAGTGGCTAATGTTAGCTTGCAAGATCAAGCTTCTTGGTAAACAGCAGCAGAGACAATTCCCTCCTGGATTAAGATCCCTGCTGCCTAATATTTGTTTTGTTCTTGCTGAAAACTGTGTTTTGAGGTACATGCATAACTTCCTGAGCTGGGTTGTCTATTCTAGTTAGAAATGTCCGCACACATTTACCTACTGTAGCATCTGCTATGAGAATTCCTTAGTACTTGTTAGCATTTTGTTAGCATTCTGGTATGTGACTTTTATGGGCTTTTTTTATTAACTTTAACATAAAATATATAGCGGCCCTTGTGTGAGCTACCGGTAATACCGTATATCCCAGGATGGCACAGGCACGGCTTGAAGGTATCGACATCTGGATACGGCCCAACCCTAGTGGCTGGTGACTGAAAAACTGAAATCCATTTGACCTCATTTCTACCAGCATGTCACCTGTGAAACTACAGGCAAAAACAACTCTAGATGCCCTTTACTCCACACACAGAGACGCACGCATACAAAGCTCTCCCTTACTCTCCATTTGGCAAATCTGACCATAATTCTATCCTCTGGATTCCTGCTTACAAGCAAAAACTCAAACAGGAAGTACCAGTGACGCACTCAATACGGAAGTGGTGCGATGAAACGGATGCTAAGCTACAGGACTGTTTCGCTAGCACAGACTGGAATATGCACTGGGATTCATCCAATGGCATTGAGGAGTCAACTACATCAGTCACCGGCTTCATTAATAAGTGCATCGACGATGTTGTCCCCACAGTGAACGTACGTACATATCCCAACCAGAAGCCTTGGATTACAGGCAACATCTGCGGTCAGCTAAAGGCTAAAGCTGCCGCTTTCAATGAGCATGACACTAATCCGGATATTTAGAAGAAATCCCGCTACGCCCTCTGACGAACCATCAAACAGGAAAAGTGTCAATACAGGACCAAGATCAAATCCTACTACACCGGCTCTGATGCTCGTCGGATGTGGCAGGGCTTGCAAACTATAACGGGTTACAGGGAAACCCAGCCGCGAGTTGTCCAGTCACGCGGGCCTACATGACAAGTTAAATACATTCTATGCGCACTTTAAGGCTAGCAACACTGAACTATGCATGAGAGCACCAGCTGTTGCGGATGACTGTGTGATCACGCTCTCCGTAGTAAGACCTGTAAACAGGTTAACATTCACAGACGGATTACCAGGACACATACTCAGAGTATATACTGACTAGCTGGTAAGTGTCTTCACTGACATGTTAAACCTCTGCCTGACGCAGCTACATGTTTCAAGCAGACCACCATAGTCCCTGTGCCTAAGAACACCAAGGTAACRTGTCTAAATGACTARRGKCCCGTAGCACTCACATCTGTAGAAATGAAATGAAATGTTTTGAAAGGCTGYTCATGGCTCACATCAACACTATCAACCCGGAAACTCTGGACCCACTCCAATTCGCATACCGCCCCAACAGATCCACAGATGATGCAATCTCTATTGCACTCCACACTGCCCTTTCCCACCTGGACAAAAGGAACACCTATGTGAGAATGCTGTTCATTGACTACAGCTCAGCATTCAACACCACTGTGACCTCCAAGCTCATCACTAAGCTAAGGACCCTGGGACTAAACACCTCCCTCTACAACTGGATCCTGGACTTCCTGACGGGCCGCCCCCAGGTAGTGATATTGGGAGGAAACAACACATCCGCCACGCTGACCCTCAACACGGGGTCCCCTCAGGGGTGCATGCTTAGTCACCTCCTGTACTTCCTGTTCACCCACGACTGCATGGCCGCGCACAACTCCAACACCATCATTAAGTCTGCAGACGACACGACGGTGGTAGGCCTGATCACCGACGACGATGAGACAGCCTACAAGGAGGAGGTAAATAGCACCCTATTCCCTTTGGTACCCTACTCCCTATGGCGGCCCTATTCCCTATGGTACCCTATTCCCTATGGCACCCTATTCCCCATGGCACCCTATTCCCTATGGCACCCTATTCCCCATGGCACCCTATTCCCCATGGCACCCTATTCCCTATGGCACCCTCATTCCCTACGGCACCCACCCTATCCCCTATGGCACCCTATTCCCTTATGGCACCCTATTCCCTATGGTACCCTATTCCCTATGGCACCCTATTCCCTATGGCACCCTATTCCCTATGGCACCCTATGGCTCTATTCCCTATGGAACCCTATTCCTTATGGAACCTATTCCCTATGCTATTCCCTATGGGCCCTATTCCCTATGGAACCCTATTCCTTATAGTACCCTATTCCCTATAGTACCCTATTCCCTATGGCCCTATTCCCTATGGCCCTATTCCCTATTGTACTCTATTCCATCCTATTCCCTATGGTAATCTATTCCATATGGCACCCTATTCCTATGGCACCCTACTCCCTATGGCACCCTATTCCTTATGGTACCCTATTCCCTATGGTGCCATATTCCCTATGGTACCCTATTCCCTATGGCACCCTATTCCATAGCCCTCTCTCATCTGCACTTGCCCAAAGCAAACTGCATGATGTACTGTCAATACTCCTCTTTTGCCTTGATACATTCTCGGATCACGCATGTCAATGAGTGCCAATTAAGGGGTTTGTTTGTACAAGTAATACCGCTGATCGTCAGAGAGAAGCTTTTGTTGCCAATTTAATTACAGGGAATTTAATTTCCCTATGGTACCCTATTCCCTAGTATCCTATTCCCTTGGAACCCTATTCCCATGGTACCCTATTCCTTATAGCTCTATTCCTATGATTCCCTATGGTACCCTATTCCCTATGTACCCTATCCTATGCACCCTATTCCCTATGTACCCTATTCCCTATGGCACCCTATTCCCTATGGCACCCATTTCCCTATGTCACCCTATTCCCTATGGCACCTATTCCTTATGGCTCTATTCCCTATGGTACCCTATTCCCTTATGGCCCCTATTCCCTATGGTACGCTATTCCTTATGGCTCTATTCCCTATGGCACTCTATTCCCATAGTACTCTATTCCCTATGGCACCCTATGGCACCCTATTCCCTATGGTACCCTATTCCCTATGGTACCCTATTCCTATGTACCCTATTCCCTATGGCCCCATATTCCCTATGGCGCCCTATTCCTATGGTACCCTATTCCCTATGGCACCCTATTCCTTATGGCTCTATTCCCTATCCACCCTATTCCCTATGGCACCCTATTCCTATGGCACCCATTCCCTATGGTACGCTATTCCTTATGGACTCTATTCCCTATGGCACCCTATTCCCTATACTCTATTCCCTATGGCACCCTATGGCACCCTATTCCATATGCACCCTATTCCCTATGGTACCCTATTCCCTATGTACCCTATTCCCTATGCGCCCTATCCCCTATGGCCCCTATTCCCTATGGCGCCCTATTTCCCTATGGCCCTATTCCCTATGGCACCCTATCCCTATGTCCAACCCTATTCCTATGGCACCCTATTCCCTATGGTACCCTATTCCCTATGGCACCCTATTCCCTATGGCACCCTATTCCCTTATGCCCCTATTCCCTATGGCACCCTATTCCTATGGCACCCTATTCCCTATGCACCTATTCCCTATGGCACCCTATTCCCTATGGCACCCTATTCCCTATATGCACCCTATCCCTATGGCACCCTATTCCCTATGCACCCTATTCCCTATGGCACCCTATTCCCTATGCACCCTATCCCTATGCACCCTATTCCCTATGGGTACGGGTCAAAAGTAATGCACTTTCTGTTCCACCAGCCACATTCTTTGGATTTTTAAAATGAACTGCTCCCAGATGCTCTGTGTGGCTGGTAAAATAGACATTCTACCAGCCAATGCCAAAATCTACCAGCATTTGGCTGGTGTTTAATTTCCCACCCTGTTTGGGACGCAATCTGCTTCTAGGACCAGAGATCAGAGCAGTCTGCATGGTGATGTGTTTGGTTCCCAGCAACGGACAAGGCTCCCTACCCTCAACACCTCTGGCAACAGACAGACTTCCAGGGGTGAAAATGCTCTTTTATAGGAGATTGAGAAGGATACATATACAAATGTCTACCAGAGCTAAGGTATATCTATTCTCCAATAACTATCAGTATCAGTGAGTAAAAAAACAGCATCTAAGATTTTTTTAAAACATTGCCTCAGCATGTGGTTACTAGAATATGGCTGTCAGTATTCAGGCTCGAACCACCCAGTTTATACTAGAATATAAATGTCTGTGGTATACTAATATGCTGTCAACATTCAGGGCTCGAACACCCAGTTTATACTAGAATATAAATGTCTGTGGTATACTATAATATGGCTGTCAACATTCAGGGCTCGAAACCACCCAGTTTATACTAGAATATAAATGTCTGTGGTATACTAGAATATGGCTGTCAGTATTCAGGGCTCGAACCACCCAGTTTATACTAGAATATAAATGTCTGTGTTCTTGTGCAAAGGTGTGAGTGACTTCATGCAGTGCTATGAATAATTAGCATATTTACATAGTTATAACACTTCTAAACCCTGTTGAAATGTCAAAATCTTTCATACTCACAGGGTACTCGGTCACAACCCCTTTGTAAACTTCCAGGAATTCCTCTGCATTGGCCCGGTCCATGTTAAACTGTGAGTAGAGAACATAAACCTGTACAATCAGGAACTGACTTCAACTCAAACATATACAAAAAAAAACAAATAACAAAACTGACTTGATTTGAAGTGAAATGTGTCACTTGAGACCCTTTTCGAAATGACTTGTGTGAATGTGGAGTGTAGGTACATATGGTAATGTTTAGATGGTTAAATTAGTTKGACCGCAAATGATCTTTATCAGTCGAGGACATTTTGTTTCAGTGTTTCTTACAGCCACACCAATTCCTTCTAGAAAGGTCTAGAACTCCCTGCCTCTCTCAGAGCTACATACATAATGCATTTACAAAACCAGATGGTTGACAAGGGACGAACATGTCTATGATGTTGTAGGTCAGACTGCAGATGAGACATTGACTACGCATCAGACCCCGGTTCATTCCGTCTGGTTTATTGTACCATTAGGGCTGTGARCGACTTGGATGTTGAGGTTACGGTAATTGGCCAGGCCAATGTACACGATCACCGGCATTTTGTTGTTGGAAATATAATTTTTTATTTTATTTATACAGATCCTATTTCGACACACAAAACCATTCAAACAAAGTCAGATGGGTTTTCTGTAATTTTTCTTAGAAATATTTGAATAACGTCCCAAAATCTGCTGTTGCGGCCATTCAATGGCAGTGGCATTGAGATACGTTCTTCAGAGAGAGGATGTCGTAATGAGAGACGTAATGTAGCCTAATCTACTGAAAACAGGCCTTTTACCAGATTAAATCAAATCACATGCGCCAAATACAACAGGTGTAGACCTCACAGTGAAATGCTTACCTACGACCCCTTAACCAACAATGCAGTTTAAAAATACATATATGAGTAAGAATAAGAAATAAAAGTAACAAGTCATTAAAGAGCAGCAGTAAAATAACAATAGCGAGACTATATACAGGGGGTACCGGTACAGAGTCAATGTGGAGGCTATATACAGGGGGTACCGGTACAGAGTCAATGTGGAGGCTATATACAGGGGGTACCGGTACAGAAGGAGAGTTTCAGGGCCGAGAACCACCAGTTATATAGAACGACCTAACTCAGATCAATGGAGGTTATTCACTTATATGGCTGTCACATTCAGGCTCGAACCACCCAGTTTATACTAGAATATAAATGTCTGTGGTATACTATAATATGGCTGTCAACATTCAGGGCTCGAACCACCCAGTTTATACTAGAATATAAATGTCTGTGGTATACTAGATATGGCTGTCATATTCAGGGCTCGAACCACCCAGTTTATACTAGAATATAAATGTCTGTGTTCTCCAAAGTGTGAGTACTTCATGCAGTGCTATGAATAATTAGCATATTTACATAGTTATAACACTTTAAACCCTGTTGAAATGTCAAAATCTTTCATACCTCACAGGGTACTCGGTCACAACCCTTTGTAAACTTCCAGGAATTCCTCTGCATTGGCCCGGTCCATGTTAAACTGTGAGTAGAGAACATAAACCTGTACAATCAGGAACTGACTTCAACTCAAACATATCAAAAAAAAACAAATAACAAACTGACTGATTTGAAGTGAAATGTGTCACTTGAGACCCTTTTCGAAATGACTTGTGTGAATGTGGAGTGTAGGTAATATGGTAATGTTTAGATGGTTAAATTAGTTAGACCGCAAATGATCTTTATCAGTCGAGGACATTTTGTTTCAGTGTTTCTTACAGCCACACCAATTCCTTCTAGAAAGGTCTAGAACTCCCTGCCTCTCTCAGAGCTAACATAATGCATTTACAAAACCAGATGGTTGACAAGGGGACGAACATGTCATGATGTTGTAGGTCAGACTGCAGATGAGACATTGACTACGCATCAGACCCGCGTTCATTCCGTCTGGTTTATTGTACCATAGGGCTGTGATCGACTTGGATGTTGAGTTTACGGTAATTGGCCAGGCCAATGTACACGATCACCGGCATTTTGTTGTTGGAAATATAATTTTTTATTATTATACAGATCCTATTTCGACAAACAAAACCATTCAAACAAAGTCAGATGGGTTTTCTGTAATTTTTCTTAGAATATTTGAATAACGTCCCAAAATCTGCTGTTGCGGCCATTCAATGGCAGTGGCATTGAGATACGTTTCTTCAGAGAGAGGATGTCGTAATGAGAGACGTAATGTAGCCTAATCTACCTGAAAACAGGCCTTTACCAGATTAAATCAAATCACATGCGCCAAATACAACAGGTGTAGACCTCACAGTGAAATGCTTACCTACGACCCCTTAACCAACAATGCGTTTAAAAATACATATATGAGTAAGAATAAAGAATAAAAGTAACAAGTCATTAAAGAGCAGCAGTAAAATAACAATAGCGAGACTATATACAGGGGGTACGGTACAGAGTCAATGTGGAGGCTATATACAGGGGGTACCGGTACAGAGTCAATGTGGAGGCTATATACAGGGGGTACCGGTACAGGAGTCAATGTGGAGGCTATATACAGGGGGTACAGGTACAGAGTCAATGTGGAGACTATATACAGGGGGTACCGGTACAGAGTCAATGTGGAGGCTATATACAGGGGGTACCGGTACAGAGTCAATGTGGAGGTTATATACAGGGGGTACCGGTACAGAGTCAATGTGGAGGTTATATACAGGGGGTACCGGTACAGAGTCAATGTGGAGGTTATATACAGGGGGTACCGGTACAGAGTCAATTGTGGAGGCTATATACAGGGGGTACCGGTACAGAGTCAATGTGGAGGCTATATACAGGGGGTACCGGTACAGGAGTCAATGTGGAGGCTATATACAGGGGGTACCGGTACAGAGTCAATGTGGAGGCTATATACAGGGGGTCCGGTACAGAGTCAATGTGGAGGCTATATACAGGGGGTACCGGTACAGAGCCAATGTGGAGACTATATACAGGA
>NW_019946620.1:20008-29154 GCF_002910315.2 Salvelinus sp. IW2-2015
GTCAATGTGGAGACAATATCAGGGGTCCGGTAAGAAGTCAAGGTACCGGTACAGAGTCAATGTGGAGGCTATATACAGGGGGTACCGGTACAGAGTCAATGTGGAGGCTATATACAGGGGGGTACAGGTACAGAGCCAATGTGTGGGGGCACCGGTTAGTTGACGTAATATGTACGTGCAGGTAGAGTTATTAAAGTGACTATGTATAGATGATAACAACAGAGAGTAGCAGCGGTGTAAAAGAGGGGGGGGGGACAATGCAAAAGGTCTGGGTAGCCATTTGATTAGATGTTCAGGAGTCTTATGGCTTGGGGGTAGAAGCTGTTCAGAAGCCTTTTGGACCTAGACTTGGCGCTCCGGTACTGCTTGCCATGTGGTAGCAAAGAGAACAGTCTATGACTAGGGTGGCTGGAGCCTTTGACAATATTTAGGGCCTTCCTCTGACACCGTCTGGTATAGAGGTCCTGGATGGCAGGAAGCTTGGCCCCAGTGATGTACTGCAAGGCACAACCCTCTATGTGCCTTGCAGTCGGAGGTCGAGCAGTTGCCGTACCAGGCAGTGATGCAACCCGTCAGGATGCTCTCGATAGTGCAGCTGTAGAACCTCTTCACAACTGTCCCGGTGTGCTTGGACCATGTTAGTTTGTTGGTGATGTAGACGCCAAGGAACTTGAAGCTGTCAACCTGCTCCACTAATCCACTAAACCTGCTCCACTAAAATCATCTCCTTTGTCTTGATCACGTTGAGGGAGAGGTTGTTGTCCTGGCACCACACGGTCAGGTCTCTGACCACCTCCCTATAGGCTGTCTCGTCGTTGTCGGTGATCAGGCCTTCCACTGTTGTCGTCAGCAAACTTAATGATGGTGTTGGAGTCGTGCCTGGCCATGCAGTCGTGGGTGAACAGGGAGTACAGGATGGGACTGAGCGCGCACCCTTGAGGGGCCCCAGTGTTGAGGATCAGCGTGGCAGATGTGTTGTTACCTACCCTTACCACCTGGGGGGCGGCCCGTCAGGAAGTCCAGGATCCAGTTGCAGAGGGAGGTGTTTAGTCCCAGGATCCTTAGCTTAGTGATGAGTTTTGAGGGCACTATGGTGTTGAACGCTGAGCTGTAGTCAATGAACAGCATTCTCACATAGGTGTTAATTTTGTCCGGGTGGGAAAGGGCAGTGGTGAGTGCGATAGAGATTGACGGTTTTAAACTATGATTAGTGACGTGTTATACCAACATATGGAGGTATCCCGTGAGTAGCTAGCCTACTTGACAAATGAGGCCACTAAGTTGCTGTTCCTGGATAAAATAATAACAATGTGACGTTAAAACTACTGTAGCTCCAACGCGAAAGGTTCTCATGGGTTGGCTGATTGGAAATAAAATACGTTATTTACCAGTACTAGACAGAAAACTCATTTGTTAGCTAACGTTAGCTACTATASCTAGCTAGTTTATAAAATATGCATAATATTATTTATTATTGTCATTACTTAARGTTATTTAGCCATTCATTATTGATCCGCTAGCCACCTGATCACGGCACTTCAAAAAAGTTCAAATTTCTCCGCAAACTATTGTCAAAACTGATGGAGCAATTTAGTAATGTAACTGTTGATTTTAGTAATGTAACTGTTGATTTTAGTAATGTAACTGTTGATTTTAGTAATGTAACTGTTGATTTTAGTAATGTAACTGTTGATTTTAGTAATGTAACTGTTGATTTTAGTAATGTAACTGTTGATTTTAGTAATGTAACTGTTGATTTTAGTAATGTAACTGTTGATTTTAGTAATGT
The DNA here is from genome assembly GCF_002910315.2 of Salvelinus sp. IW2-2015. Lineage (NCBI taxonomy): Eukaryota > Metazoa > Chordata > Actinopteri > Salmoniformes > Salmonidae > Salvelinus > Salvelinus sp. IW2-2015. The sequence continues at coordinate 21,798 of NW_019946620.1, forward strand.
AACTGTTGATTTTAGTAATGTAACTGTTGATTTTAGTAATGTAACTGTTGATTTTAGTAATGTAACTGTTACTGGAGGATAAAACAGACAGACAACATGACTGTCAGAAAGAAGGAAGACACCTGGGCCATTTTATGCGATTTAATGGATCGACACAGATTAAAGAGAAGAGGGACTCAAATCGGATGAAAGCGTGCTGGGAAAAAACTTAAAAGCCAAAGTCAAAAAGGATGTGGCAGTGGAGGGGGCTATTTCAGACGGGAGGGGGGCCTCCGTCCAAGGGAATTGATCCTCTCTCCCAGAAGATACGCGAGATGATTCCCCAGCAGTTGGCCCCTTTCCATAACCCCTATGATGACGACAGACAACTCAACCCACTAATATTCAGTTAGCATAAATAACTGGTAAAACTGACGTTAATGCAACTTCACTACAACGTTACCGTTATCAGGGCCTTTACAGCATGTCGCATAACATCATCATTCGTATCAAGGCATAACATAAACCCCAATTCAAATGGGCATGTAAATAGCCTACTAATAATGAGTTAATTATCATAAAACTCAACAGGATTCAACCGGTCTCTAATTGTTCTCTGAGGAACTCGTTTTGGTCTCTCCACAGTAGATATGCTGCCCATTTTATCAGTTCAACCACCTCAAGTGGCAGTTTAGAATTAATCTCCAATCTAAATTAATATTTATTTTTTAATTCATTGAGCAACAGGTTTAAAATTAATCTAGGTTTGAAGTGAAAACTAAATTTAGATTAGAGGAAGGATTTAATTTAACTAGGATTAATTTAAAACTATGTTTAAAATTTGGTGCAACAGGATTAGTAGATAAACCTTGATTTAATCTTGTTTAAGAGTTAATCCATGTTGCGCAACCCACCTATGGAGTTAATTTCCTTTTAGTGTTACAGACGTGCCTTATTGCAAACAGGATGAATGTTTGGGAATATTTATATTCTGTACAGGTTTCCTTCTTTTCACTCTGTCATTTAGGTTAGTATTGTGGAGTAACTACAATGTTGTTGATCCATCCTCAGTTTTCTCRTATCACAGCCATTAAACTCTGTAACTGTTTTAAAGTCACCATTGGCCTCATGGTGAAATCCCTGGAGCGTTTCCTTCCTCTCCGGCAACTGAGTTAGGAAGGACACCTGTATCTTTGTTAATGACTGGGTGTATTGATACACCATCCAAAGTGTAATTAATAACTTCACCATGCTCAAAGGCATATTCAATGTCTGTTTTTTATATTTACCCATCTACCAATAGGTGCCCTTCTTTGCAAGGCATTGGAAAACCTCCCTGGACTCACTGCTCGACTGAGGACCTTACAGATAATTGTACTGTATTTAACTCCGGACTATGACATGCTCGTCCTAATATTTTTAATTCCATCTTTTTACTTTAGATTTGTGGTATTGTTGTGTATTATTAGATATTACTGCACTGTTGGAGCTGAACACAAGCATTTAGCTACACCCGCATTAACCTCTACTAAATATGTGTATGCGACCAATAACATTTTATTGATATCGGCCAGGACCGGGCCTGATGACCATTGATTAGTCTACAAATTAAGAAAATATTCTGCATCAAATTATACCATGCCAGGTTGGAGAGGATTGGCACATTGTCTGTTGACACAACATTTCAGCATTACAGTCCTCAGAGCCAAACAACCTTGTCCCACTGCTGTTGAATAATGAATGAATAGTCAAGACACATCCAACTTTCTTTTTTTTTTTTAAAGAAGAATGATTGATTTATTTACTAGACAGCAATGAAAACGTGCATTGTATAAAAGAAAGTCCGACATATCAAATGATGTTTAATACTGAAGTGCCAGAGTCTATAGCACTCTACCCACCAACCATCCAGCAGATAGCTGCTCCATCATCACTCTACACCACCACACATCCAGCAGATAGCTGCTCCAGCATCACTCTACACCTCCACACATCTAGCAGATAGCTGCTCCATCATCCACTCTACACCACCACACATCTAGCAGATAGCTGCTCCATCATCACTCTACACTCCACACATCTACCAGATAGCTGCTCCCAGCATCACTCTACACCTCCACAACATCCGCAGATAGCTGCTCCATACATCACTCTACACCTCCACAATCCAGCAGATAGCTGCTCATCACACTCCTACACCTCCACACATCCAGCAGATAGCTGCTCCAGCATCACTCTACACCTCCACACATCTAGCAGATAGCTGCTCCAGCATCACTCACACCTCCCACACATCCAGCAGATAGCTGCCCAGCATCACTCTACACCCCACACATCTAGCAGATAGCTGCTCCATCATCACTCTACACCTCCACACATCTAGCAGATAGCGCTCATCATCACTCTACACCTCCACACATCTAGCAGATAGCTTGCTCCTCATCACTCTAACATACTCCACACATCCAGCAGAATAGCTGCTCCATCATCACTCTACACCTCCACACATCCAGCAGATAGTGCTCCAGCATCACTCTACACCTCCACACATCTAGCAGATAGCTGCTCCATCATCACTATATACACCTCCACACATCTAGCAGAATAGCTGCTCCAGCATCACTCTACACCTCCACACATCCAGCAGATAGCTGCTCCTCATCACTCTACACCTCTAGCAGATAGCTGCTCCATCATCACTCTACACCTCCACACATCAGCAGATAGCTCTCCCATCACTCTACACCTCCACACATCAGCAGATAGCTGCTCCATCATCACTCTACACCTCCACACATCTAGCAGATAGCTGCTCCAGCATCACTCTACACCTCCACACATCTAGCAGATAGCTGCTCCAGCATCACTCTACACCACCACACATCCAGCAGATAGCTGCTCAGCATCACTCTAACACCTCACACATCTAGCAGATAGCTGCTCCAGCATCACTCTATACTCCACACATCCAGCAGATAGCTGCTCCAGCATCACCCACACATCCAGCAGATAGCTGCTCCATCATCACTCTACACCTCCACACATACCAGCAGATAGCTGCTCCAGCATCACTCTACACCTCCACACATCAGCAGATAGCTGCTGGAGCATCACTCTACACCTCCACCACAGCTAGCAGATAGCTGCTCCATCATCACTCTACACCTCCACACATCTAGCAAGATAGCTGCTCCATCATCACTCTACACCTCCACACCATCTAGCAGATAGCTGCTCCTTCACTCTACACCTCCACACATCTAGCAGATAGCTGCTCCAGCATCACTCTATACCTCCACACATTCCAGCAGATAGCTGCTCCACATCACTCTACACTCCACACATCTCAGCAGATAGCTGCTCCATCATCACCTACACCTCCACACATCCACAGATAGCTGCGTCCTCATCCCTCTACACCTCCACACATCTAGCAGATAGCTGCTCCATCATCACTCTACACCTCCACACATCCAGCAGATAGCTGCTCCAGCATCACTCTACACCTCCACACATCCAGCAGATAGCTGCTCCAGCATCACTCTACACCTCCACACATCCAGCAGATAGCTGCTCCATCATCACTCTACACCTCCACACACTAGCAGATAGCTGCTCCAGCATCACTCTACACTCCACACATCTAGCAGATAGCTGCTCAGCATCACTCTACACACCACACATCCAGCAGATAGCTGCTCCAGCATCACTCTACCCTCCACCATCTAGCAGATAGCTGCTCCAGCATCACTCTACTACCTCCACACATCCAGCAATAGCTGCTCCAGCATCACTCTACACCTCCACACATCCAGCAGATAGCTGCTCCATCATCACTCTACACCTCACACATCCAGCAGATAGCTGCTCAGCATCACTCTTACACCTCCACACATCTAGCAGATAGCTGCGGAGCATCACTCTAACCTCCACACAGCTAGCAGATAGCTGCTCCATCATCACTCTACACCTCAACATCTAGCAGATAGCTGCTCCATCATCACTCACACCCCACACATCTAGCAGATAGCTGCTCCTTCACGTCTCTACACCTCCACCACATCTAGCAGATAGCTGCTCCAGCATCACTCTAACACTCCACACATCCAGCAGATAGCTGCTCCAGCATCACTCTACACATCCACACATCTAGCAGATAGCGCTCCAGTCATCACTCTACACCTCCACACTCTAGCAGATAGCTGCTCATCATCACTCTACACATCCACCACATCCAGCAGATAGCTGCTCCATCATCTCTACACCTCACACATCTAGCAGATAGCTGCTCCATCATCACTCTACACCGCCACACATCCAGCAGATAGCTGCTCCAGCATCACTCTACACCTCACACATCTAGCAGATAGCTGCTCCAGCATCATCTACACATCAGCAGATAGCTGTCTCATCATCACTCTACACCTCCACACATCAGCAGATAGCTGCTCCACATCACTCACACCTCCACACATCTTAGCAGATAGCTGCCTCCACATCACTCTACACCTCACACACTCCGACAGATAGCTGCTCCAGCATCACCTACACCTCCACACATCAGCAGATAGCTGCTCCAGCATCACTCTATATCCTCCACACATCTAGCAGATAGCTGCTCCAGCATCATCTACACCTCCACACATCCAGGCAGATAGCTGCCCTCCAGCATTCACCTACACCTCCCACATCTAGCAGATAGCTGCTCCACATCACTCTATACCTCCACACACTTTAGCAGAAGCTGCTCCTCATACATCTAAACCTCCACACATCCACAGATAGCTGCTCCCATCATCACTCTACACCTCCACACACTAGCAGATAGCTGCTCCATCATCACTCTACACCTCCACACATCCAGCAGATAAGCTGCTCCACATCACTACACCTCCACACATCCCACGCAGATAGCTGCTCCAGCATCACATCTACACCTCCACACACCAGCAGATAGCTGCCCATCATCACTCTACACCTCACAATCTCCAGCAGATAGCTGCCCTCATCACTTAACACCACCACACACTGCAGATAGGTCCGCATCATCTCTACACTCCCCACATCTAGCAGATAGCTGCTCCACATCACTCATACCTCCACACATTCAGCAGATAGCTGCTCCATCATCACTCTAAACCTCCACACATCCAGCAGATAGCTGCTCCCATCATCACTCTACACCTCCACACATCTAGCAGATAGCTGCTCCATCATCACTCTAACACCTCCACACATCCAGCAGATAGCTGCTCCAGCATCACTACACCTCCACACATCAGCAGATAGCTGCTCCCATCACTCTACACCTCCACACATCCAGCAGATAGCTGCTCCATCATCACTCTACACCTCCAACATCCTAGCAGATAGCTGCCCATCATCACATACACCCCACACATCTGCAGATAGCTGCTCCATCATCACTCTACACCTCCACACATCTAGCAGATAGCTGCTCCATCATCACTCTACACCTCCACACATCTAGCAGATAGCTGCTCCATCATCACTCTACACCTCCACACATCTAGCACGAATAGCTTGCTCCATCACTCACTCTACACCTCCACACATCTAGCAGATAGCTGCTCCACATCACTCTACACCTCCACACATCTAGCAGATAGCTGCTCCACACTCCACTCTACACATCCACACATCTAGCAGATAGCTGCATCCAGCAATCACTCTCTACACCTCCACACATCTAGGAGATAGCTGCTCCAGCATCACTCTACACCTCCACACACTAGGCAGATAGCTGCTCCAGCATCACTCTCCACTCCTCCACACACACTCCAGCAGATAGCTGCTCCACATCACTCTACACCTCCACACATCTCAGCAGATAGCTGCTCATCATCACCCTACACCTAACCACACATCAAGCAATAGCTGCTCCAGCATCACCTCTACACACCTCCACACATCTAGCAGATAGCTGCTCCATCACTCACTCTACACTCTATCCACACAAAACCAGCAGATTACGACACTCTGCCCTCCACATCCCTCTCACAGCCTGCCCACACTAACCTCTAGCAGATACCGGCTCAGTCATCACTCTACACCTCACACATCCAGCGATAGCTGCTCCAACATCACTCTACACTCCATCCAACAACTCCAGCAGATAGCTGCTCCAGCATCACTTACACCTCCACACATCCAGCAGCATAAGCTGCTCTTCCATCACTCTACACCTCACACACTCAGCAGATAGCTCTCCATCCCACTCATCAGCTCTGCACACCTCCACACATCTAGCAGATAGCTGCTCCAGATCACTCTTACACACCACACCACTACAGCAGATAGCTGCCCCACATCACTCTACACCTCCACACATCTAGCAATAGCTGTCCACGCATCACTCTATTACCTCCACACATCCAGCAGATAGCTGCTCAGCATCACTCCTACACTCCACAACATCCAGCAGATAGCTGCTCCATCATCACTCTCACCTCCACACATCAGCAGATAGCTGCTCCCAACACACTACACATCACCATCACCTCTACAACCTCCACACATTCTAGCAGATAGCTGCTACATCACTCTACACCCCACACACCTAGCAGATAGCTGCTCCATCATCACTCTACACCTCCACACTCTAGCAGATAGCTGCTCCACATCCTCTACACCTCCAACATCAGCAGATAGCTGCTCCTCACTCACACCTCCACACATCAGCAGATAGCTGCTCCAGCATCACTCTACCTCCACACATCCAGCAGATAGCTGCCCATCACTCTACACATCCACACATCTAGCAGATAGCTGCTCATCAATCACTCTACACCTCCACACATCTAGCACGATACTGCTCCATCATCACTCTACACCTCCACACTCAGCAGATAGCTGCTCATCATCCCTCTACACCTCCACACATTAGCAGATAGCTGCTCCATCATCACTCTCACCTCCAACATTCCAGCAGCATAGCTGCCTCCAGCATCACTTCTCACCTCCACACATCTAGCAGATAGCTGCTCCAGCATCACTCTAAGCACATCTAGCAGATAGCTGCTCCATCATCACTCTACACCTCCAACACATTCTCAGCACGATAACTGACCTCCAGCACTCCACCTCTGCACCTCCACACATCTAGCAGATAGCTGCTCCACATCACCTCTTACACCTCACACATCTAGCCAGATAGCTGCTCCAGCTCACTCATCACACTCACACATCAGCAGATAGCTTGCCCAGCATCACTCTACACATCCAACACAATCAGCAGATAGCTGCCCAATCACTCCACTTCTATACCTCCACACATCTAGCAGAATAGCTGCTCCATGCATCACTCTACACCTCACACACAGTCAGCAGATTATAAGCTGCATCCATCATACTCCTC
>NW_019946620.1:31614-40704 GCF_002910315.2 Salvelinus sp. IW2-2015
CAGCTCTGTCAGGGAAGGATCCAGTAGTCAGACGGTAGACTGACAGCTCTGTCAGGGAAGGGTCCAACTAGTAGACGGTAGACTGACAAGCTCTGTCGGGAAGGGCTCCACTAGGTCAGACGGTAGACTGACAGCTCTGTCAGGGGAAGCGTCCACCTAGTCAGACGGATAGACTGACAAGCTCTGTCAGGGGAAGGTTCCACTAGTCAGACGGTAGACTGACAGCTCTGTCAGGGAAGGTCCACTAGTCAGACGGTAGACTGACGCTCTTGTCAGGAGGAAGGTCCACTAGTCAGACGCGTAGACTGACAGCTCTGTCAGGAAGGTCCACTAGTCAAGAACGGTAGACTGACAGCTCTGTTCAGGGGAAGGTCCACTAGTCAGACGGTAGACTGGAGCAGGACTAGCTCTCTGTTCAGGGAAGGTCCCACTAGTCAGACGGTAGACTAGACAGCTCTGTCAGGGGAAGTCCACTAGTCAGACGGTAGACTGACAGCTCTGTACAGGGGAAGGTCCACTAGTCAGATGGGTAACTGACAGCTCTGTCAGGGAAGGTCCACTAGTCAGATGGTAGACTGACAGCTCTGTCAGGGGAAGGTCCACTAGTCAGATGTAGACTGACAGCTCTGTCAGGGAAGGTCCACTAGTCAGATGTAGGACTGAACAGCTCTGTCAGGGGAAGGTCCACTAGTCAGATGGTAGACTGAACAGCTCTGTCAGGGAAGGTCCACTAGTCAGACTGCGTAGGAGCTGACAGCTCTGTCAGGAAGGTCCACTAGTCAGATGCGTAGACTGACAGCTCTGTCAGGGAAGGTCCACTAGTCAGATGGTAGACTGACAGCTCTGTCATTAGGAAGGTCCACTAGTCAGATGGTAGGGACTGACAGCTCTGTCAGGGGAAGGTCCACTAGTCAGATGGTAGGACTGAACAGCTTCTGTCAGGGGAAGCCGTCCACTAGTCAGATGGTAGACTGACAAGCTCTGTCAGGGAAGGTCCACTACGTCAGATGTAGACTGACAGCTCTGTCAGGGGAAGTCCACTAGTCAGATGGCTAGACTGACAGCTCTGTCAGGGAGAATGAGTCCACTAGTCAGATGGTAGACTGACAGCTCTGTCAGGGGAAGGTCCACTAGTCAAGATGGTAGAACTGACAGCTTCTGTCGGGGAAGGTCCACTAGTCAGATGGTAGACTGACAGCTCTGTCAGGAGTGAAGGTCCACTAGTCAGAATGCTGTAGACTGGACAGCCTCTGTCAGGGGAAACTCACTAGTCAGATGTAGACTTGACATCTCGTGTCAGGGGAAGGTCCACTAGATCAGATGGTAGACTGAAGCTCTGTCAGGGGAAGTCCACTAGTCAGATGGTAGACTGACAGCTCTGTCAGGCGGAAGTCCACTAGTCAGATGGTAGGACTGACAGCTCTGTCAGGGGAAGGTCCACATAGTCAGATGTAGACTGACAGCTCTGTCAGGGGAAGGTCCACTAGTCCAGATGGTAGACTGACAGGCCTCTGTCCAGGGGAAGGTCCACTAGTCAGATGGTAGACTGACAGCTCTGTCAGGGGAAGTCCACTAGGTCAGATGGTAGACTGACAGCTCTGTCAGGGGAAGTCCACTAGTCAGATGGTATGACTGACAGCTCTGTCAGGGGAAGGTCCACTAGTCAGATGGTAGACTGACAGCTCTGTCAGGGGAAGGTCCACTAGTCAGATGGTAGACTGACAGCTCTGTCAGGGGAAGGTCCACTAGTCAGATGGTAGACGAGACAGCTCTGTCAAGGGAAGGTCCACTAGTCAATGGTAGACTGACAGCTCTGTCAGGGGAAGGTCCAGTCAGTTACTGAGTTCAGAATCCAGTATGTAGACATGACAGCTGTGTCTTGTCAGGGGAAGGGTCCACTATGATCAGATGGTAGGACTGACAGCTCTGTCAGGGGGAAGGTCCACTAGTAAGATGGTAGACTGACAGCTCTGATTCAGCGGGAAGGTCCACTAGTCAGATCGGTAGACCTGGACAGCTCTGTCAAGGGGAAGGTCCACTAGTCAGATGGTAGGACTGACAGCTCTGTCAGGGGAAGGTCCACTAGATCAGATGCGTAGACTGACAGCTCTGTCTGGGAAGGCTCCACTAGTCAGATGGTAGACTGACAGCTCTGTCAGCGGGAAGGTCCACTAGATCAGATGTAGACTGACAGCTCTGTCAGGGAAGGTCCACTAGTCAGATTGTAGACTGACAGCTCTGTCAGGGAGGGTCCACTAGTCAGATGGTAGGACTGACAGACGTCTGTCAGGGAAGCGTCCACTAGTCAGATGGTAGACTGACAGCTCTGTCAGGGAAGGTCCACTAGCAGATGGTAGACTGACAGCTCTGTCAGGGAAGGTCCACTAGTCAGATGGTAGACTGACAGCTCTGTCGGGAGTCCACTAGTCAGATGTTAGAACTGACAGCTCTGTCAGGGGAAGGTCCATAGTCAGATGGTAGACTGACAGCTCTGTCAGGGAAGGTCACTAGTCAGATGGTAGACTGACAGCTCTGTCAGGGAAGGTCCACTAGTCAGAATGGTAGACTGACAGCTCTGTCAGGGGAAGTCCACTAGTCAGATGGGGTAGACTGACAGCTCTGTCAGGGGAAGGTCCACTAGATCAATGGTAGGACTACAGCTCTGTCAGGGAAGCGTCCACTGATCAGATGGTAGGAACTGAACAGCTCTGTCAGGGGAAGGTCCACTAGTTCAGATGTGGCTAGACGGACAGCCTCTGTCAGGGGAAGGTCCACTAGTCAGATGGTAGACTGACAGCTCTGTCAGGGGAAGGTCCACTAGTCAGATGGTAGACTCACAGCTCTGTCAGGGAAGGTCACTAGTCAGATGGTAGACTGACAGCTCTGTCAGAGGGAGGTCACTAGTCAGATGGATGACTGACAGCTCTTCAGGGAAGTCCACTAGTCAGATGGTAGACTGACAGCTCTGTCAGGGGAAGGTCCCACTAGTCAGATGCGGGAGACTGACAGCTCTGTCAGGAGAAGGTCCACTAGTCAGATGGTAGACTGACATCTCTGTCAGGGGAAGGGTCCACTAAGTCAGATGTAGACTGACAGCTCTGTCAGGGGAAGGTCCACTAGTCACGATGCGTAGGACTGACAGCTCTGATCCAGAGGGGAAGTTTTCCATCAGTCAGATGGTAGACTGACAGCTCTGTCAGGGAAGAGTCCACTAGTCAGATGGTAGACTGACAACTCTGTCAGGGAAGGTGTCCACTAGTCAGCATGGTAGGACTGACAGCTCTGTCAGGGAAGGTCCACTTAGTCAGAGGTTAGATGACAGCTCTGTTCAGGGGAAGGTCACTAGTCAGAATGGTAGACTGACAGCTCTGTCAGGGAAGGTCCACTAGTCAGATGGTTAGACTGACAGCTCTGTCAGGGGAAGGATCCACTATGTCAGCATGCGTAGACTGACAGCTCTGTCAGGGGAAGAGTCGCTGACACTGAAAGTCTAGATGCGATGTAGACTTGACAGCTCTGTCAGGGGAAGGTCCACTAGTCAGATGGTAGACTGACAGCTCTGTCAGGGGAAGGTCCACTAGTCAGATGGTAGACTGACAGCTCTGTCAGGGGAAGGTCCACTAGTCAGATGGTAGACTGACAGCTCTGTTCAGGGGAAGGTCCACTAGTTCAGATGGCTAGACTGACACGCTCTGTCAGGGGAAAGGTCCACTAGTCAGATGGGCTAGGACTGACAGCTCTGTTCACGGGGAAAGGTCCACTAGTCAGATGTAGACTTGCACAGCTCTGTCAGGGGAAGGTCCACTAGTCAGATGGTAGACTGACAGCTCTGTCAGGGGAAGGTCCACTAGTCAGATGGTAGACTGACAGCTCTGTCAGGGGAAGGTCACTAGTCAGATTGTAGACTGACAGCTCTGTCAGGGAAGGTCCACTAGTCAGAATGTAACTGACAGCTCTGTCAGTGGAAGGTTCCACATAGTCAGATGGTAGACTGGACAGCTCTGTCAGGGGAAGGTCCACTAGTCAGATGGTAGACTGACAGCTCTGTCAGGGGAAGGTCCACTGAGTCAGATGGTAGACTGACAGCTCGTGTCAGGCGGAAGGCTCCCACTAGTCAGCAGTGTAGACTTGACAGCGTCTGTCAGGGAAGGTCCACTAGTCAGATTGGGTAGACTGACAGGCTTCTGTCAGTGGAAGGTCCCACTAGTCAGATTGGCTAGACTAAGACAGCTCTGTTCAGGCGGAAGCGTCCACTAGTCACAGATGGATAGACTGACAGCTCTGTACAGGGGAAGGTCCACTAGTTCAGATGGTAGACGACAGCTTCATGTCAGGCGGAAGGTCCAACTAGTCGATGTAGACTGACAGCTCTGTCAGGGGGAAGCTAGTCCACTGGAAGGTCAGATGGTAGACTGACTAGTAGGCTACAGACAGACCCTCTTCAACCGATCTATAGCTTCAGGTTATCATGACAAGCCCCTTGGGTTGTGACCATCTGCCTTATTTTCCTCGGACTCCAGACCCCAGCTAACAGACCTCCAATACAATCAACCAGGTCACTAAAATGCCACATGAAGTTTTCCAAAAATCCAGCTCGTGTTTGTAGGATGGGGGGGGGGGAGGGATGAATGACCTCCTCTGGTCTCGAGGACTGTGCGAGTTGCCATTCCCTATATGTGGGGGAGTCTGTTGACATGCTCCAGTCTGCTCTGATCTCACCATGGTTGGCAATTGCGACTTGACTTCAGCTCACTGGACAAGAAGCTGCCAGATGATCCTATGCTCTTATGGGAATGAACCTGAATACCCCCTCGACTTTAAATATCGTATGGGGCTTGGGCTAATATTTTTTTTTTTAAAATGTATTCTCTCCCAGAAATAAGTCTCTCACTGTTGTCGCCTGTTATAGCCCCCCTCAGCTCGCAGCTGTTGCCCTGGACACCATATGTGAATTGGATTGGCCCCCATCTATCTTCAGAGTCTCTTCTGTTAGGGGACCTAAACTGGATATGCTTAACACCCCAGAAGTCCTACAATCTAAGCCTTGATGCCCTCAAATTCTCACACAAATTATCTAAGCGAACCACCAGGTACAATCCCTAAATCCATAAAACATGGCCACACTCATAGATATTATCCTGACCAACTTGCTCTCCAAATACACACCTGCTGCTGTTTCAATCAGGATCTCAGCGCTTACTGCCTCATTGCCTGCATCCGCTATGGGTCTGCGTCAAACGGACCAACCACCTTCATTCACTGTCAAATCGTCCCTGAAACACTCTGCGGGAGCAGGCCTTTCTAATCGACCTTGCCGGGTATCCTGAGAAGGATATTGACCTCATCCGTCAGTCGAGGGATTGGCACTGTCGTTCTTTAAAAGATAATTTCTCACCATCTTAATAAGCATGCCCATTTCAAAAAATCGTAGAAACTAAGAACAGATAAAGCCCGTTGGTTCACTCCATGACCACGACTGCCCTTGACCAGCACAAATAAATCCATGACAGACTCAATAAGATCGAATAGTCCCCACGATAATGCAACTGTTCAGGGAAGTCAGCAGGAACCAATACAACACAGTCAGTCAGCGAAATCAGTAAGGGTCTAGACTTTTTTCAAAACAGAAAATTTGCCATCCTGTAGCGCTCAAACTCCAAAAAATTTTGGGACACGTGCTAAAGTCCATGCGGAGAACAAGAGCTCCTCCTCCCAGCTGCCCACTGCACTGAGGCTAGGAAACACTTCACCACCGAATAAAATCCGACGATAAATTGAGAATATCAATAAGCATTTTTTCTATCCTGGCCATGCTTTCCACCTGGGCTACCCCGGTCAATAGCACTTGCCCCCCGCAGCTACTTGCCAGAGCATCCCCCAGCTTCTCCTTCACCCAAATCCAGATAGCCAGATGTCTCTTGAAAGAAGCCGTAACAAATCAGCTGCTGGCCTATACAATCTGGACCCTCTCTTCTAAAAATTATCCGCCGCAATTGTGCAAATCCTATTACCAATCTGTTCAACCCTCTGTTTCATATTGTCTGAGATCCCCAAAGACTGGAAGCCAAGCCCTCTTCAAAGGGGGAGACACTCAGACTTCAAACTGCTACAGACCCTATATCCATCCTACCCTGCCTTTCTAAGGTCTTCGAAAGCCAAGTTAACAAACAGATCACGACCATTTCCAATCCCATCATACCTTCTTCGCTATTGCAATCTGGTTTCCGAGCTGCGTTCATGGGTGCACCTCAGCCACGCTCAAGGTTCTAAACGATATCATAACCGCCACGATAAGAGACAAATACTGTGCAGCTGTATTCATCGACCTGGCAAAGGCTTTCGACTCTGTTCAATCACCACATTTCTTATCGGCAGACTCAACAGCCTTGGTTTCTCCAAATGACTGCCTTCCTGGTTCACAAACTACTTCTCAGATAGAGTTCAGTGTGTCAAATCGGAGGGCCTGGTTGTCCGGACCTCTGGCAGTCTCTATGGGGGTGCCACAGGGTTCAATTCTCGGGCCGACTCTCTTCTCTGCATAAATCAATGATGTCGCTCTTGCTGCTGGTGATTCTCTGATCCACCTCTACGCAGACGACACCATTCTGTATACGTTCTGGCCCTTCTTTGGACACTGTGTTAACTAACCTCCAGAAGCAGCTTTCAATGCCATACAACTCTCTTTCCGTGGCCTCCAACTGCTCTTACATGCAAGTAAAAACTAAATGCATGCTCTTCAACCGATCGCTGCCTGCACCTTGCCCGCCCGTTTCCAGCATCACTACTCTGGACGGTTCTGACTTAGAATATGTGGACATCTACAAATACCTAGGCGTCTGGTTAGACTGTAAACTCTCCTTCCAGACTCACATTAATCATCTCCAATCCAAAATTAAATCTAGAATCGGCTTCCTATTTTGCAACAAAGCATCCTTCACTCATGCTGCCAAACATACCCTCGAGAAAACTGACCATCCTACCGATCCTTCACTTCGGCGATGTCATTTACAAAATAGCCTCCAACACTCTACTCCGCAAATTGGATGCAGTCTATCACAGTGCCATCCATTTTGTCACCAAAACCCCATATACTACCCACCACTGCGACCTGTATGCTCTCGTTGGCTCGCCCTCGCTTCATATTCGTCGCCAGACCCACTGGCTCCAGGTCACCTATAAGTCTTTGCTAGGTAAAGCCAAGCCTTATCTCAGCTCACTGGTCACCATAGCAGCACCCACCCGCAGGTATATTTCACTGGCCCATCTGTAAATATCCCATCCAACTACCTCATCCCCATACTGTTATTTATTTTGCTCCTTTGCACCCCAGTATCTCTACTTGCACATTCATCTTCTGCACATCTATCACTCCAGTGTTTAATTGCTATATTGTAATTATTTCACCACTATGGCCTATTTATTGCCTCACCTCCCTTATCCTACCTCATTTGCACACACTGTATATAGACTTTTTCTGTTGTGTTATTGACTGTATGTTTGTTTACTCCATGTGTAACTCTGTGTTGTTGTTTGTGTCGCACTGCTTTGCTTTATCTTGGCCAGGTCACAGTTGTAAATGACAACTTGTTCTCAACTAGCCTACCCGGTTAAATAAAGGTTAAATAAAATAAATACATAAAAATAAGATTGATGTAAAAATCAGGGGGCAGCTCTCTGAGCTTCTCCATCCTGGAGGGAGAAATCAATAATTTCCAGGCTCAGGGACATGTACTAGTCTGTGGTGACCTAAATGCCAGAACTGGACAAGAACCTGACACCCTCAGCACACAGGGGGACAAACACCTACCTGGAGGTGACAGCATTCCCTCCCCCATATGCCCCCCTAGGCACAACTATGACAACATAACCAACAAATGTGGGTCATAACTCCTGCAGCTCTGTTGCACGCTGGCTCTGTACATAGTTAATGGTAGGCTTCGAGGGGACTCCTATGGTAGGTACACATACAGCTCATCTCTTGGCAGTAGTACGGTAGACTACTTTATCACTGACCTCAACCCAGAGTCTCTCAGAGCGTTCACAGTCAGCCCACTGACACCCCTATCAGACCATAGCAAAATCACAGTCTACATGAACAGAGCAATACTCAATCATGAGGCATCAAAGCCAACTGAACGGAATAATACTAAGAAATGCTATAGATGGAAGGAATGCAGTTTGGAAACCTACCAAAAAACAATTAGGCAACAACAAATTCAAAACATTCCACTGTAATAGTGAAGGTGTAAACTTGGCAGTAGAACATCAAAACAGTATATTTGACCTCAGCTTCCCTATCAAATCTAAAAAAAAWTCWAACAGAAAACCGAAGGAAATGAACAACAATGAATGAAATTAACGACAAGGTTTGATGAAGAATGCAAAAACCTAAGAAAAAAATTGAAAAACCTATCCAACCAAAATCATAGAGACCCAGAAAACCGGAGCCTCCTCCTTCACTATAGTGAATCACTATTAGAAGGTCCTGGATGGCAGGAAGCTTGGCCCCAGTGATGTACTGGGCCAATCGCACTACCCAAGGGAACCTTCAACTTTCGACCCGCTCCACTACAGCCCTATCGATGTTAATGGGGGCCTGTTTGGCCCACCTTTTCCTGTAGTCCACAATCATCTCCTTTGTCTTGATCACATTGAGGGGGAGGTTGTTGTCCTGGACCCACACTGCCAGTTCTCTGACCTCCTCCCTATAGGCTGTGTCATCGTTGTCGGTGATCAGGCCTACCACTGTTGTGTCGTCAGCAAACTTAATGATGGTGTTGGAGTCGTGTTTGGCCACGTAGTTGTGGGTGAACAGGGAATACAGGAGGGGACTAAGTACACACCCCTGAGGGGCTCCTGTGTTGAGGATCAGCGGGGCAGACATGTTGTTGCCTACCTTACCACCTGGGGCGGCCCATCAGGAAGTCCAGGATCCAGTTGCAGAGGGAGGTGTTTAGTCCCAGGATCCTTAGCTTAGTGGTGAGCTTTGAGGGCACTATGGTGTTGAATGCTGAGCTGTAGTCAATGAATAGCATTCTCACATAGGTGCTCCTTTTGTCCAGGTGGGAAAGGGCAGTGTGGAGTGCGATT